>NC_137689.1:27007203-27159703 GCF_963989245.1 Nansenia antarctica | reverse complement strand
GATACTATTCTTTTGTCCAATTTACAGGGATATTGAAATAAGGTAGTGTGTTCGCTCAAACGCACACTGATATTTTGGGTCTTTAAAATAAGACATTGTCAAGTTAATGCCATTGGTTGGACCAATACAAGAACAATAGTCTTCCATTGTCTTGGGCTGCCACCAGTCTTTGTCTTCATGGTGGCCAAGAGATAAGGCTCGGGAGGTTTTTGTGATTCAGTGTATTCTTGTGGTTTAAAAAACAAAACAAAACCTGGTCTGTGACAATAGAGGGAGGCCAAAATCTCTTCACACTTTAGGGTGTGTTGAATAAATCCAGGTAGAGAGGGGGTTGTGCTATAGGCCTAACCTCTGGGTTATGTGTGGGGAGGGGATAAGTACATAGTGCACAACTGGGGTTCAGTGGATGCACATAGATTAACTACCCTAGTGTTAAGGTCAAAAGCAAGTTTTAGAGGAGACTTGAATAGATAGTGAGGGTACTATACAGGACAATCCTGTCCATTACACACACACACACACACACACACACACACACACACACACACACACACACACACACACACGCACTGCGTTAAATAAACAAACTATGCAGATGTGTAATCTAGGCCTACTTTAATACTTTAGTATCACCCTGTTCCCCAAGAGTAGACCCCCAGGAAGGTATACCCATAATATTAAAACTACGCAAGTCCAGTAGACACACTATAATATGCTTATAACATGTGAAAGTCATGGAATATACCATTTGTATATATATATTTTTACAATTCATGCTTTAACTATGCTTCCCCTATCAATGATCGATGCTGCCACTTATTTAGTACAAGAACATTAGTTTAGGTCTCATGTGAGAATGCCGGTACACCGGGTTACTGCTGATTTCATCCGATGTTTACAGCGGGCGACCTCCCGGTTGCCCCGTTCAAAGCTGACGGTGATCCCAGCTCAATAGAATGTGACGTGACAAGCACACGGAGTAATGGGTCAATATTCGGTGTTTTCACAAGCAGAAATGTTTGGTATAGATAGAAAACGTAGACAACCACCCGACATATCACGTTATATGTCTTAAAAATAAAAGCATTGGGGGAAATGATAAGATATTTTTATGGAAATTACATGATGATGTATGTTTCGGGTTGGCGAAATGAACCGTCGGCGTAGATTCAAGATTGATCTGGGATTGGCGAGGACCGCTCCGCCCTGCGCCGACCACCGGCAGGTTCAGCCTTTCACACATAGACCCCTACTCAGGCTCTCTGGTATACTACTGTTCCAATCAGTCTAATCAAACAGACCCTACTCTCTCTGGTGATACCGGTCCAGTAATCAAACAGACCCTACTCTCTCTGACACTGCTGGTCCAGTCTGCTAGAAGGCGACAGAGGGCGTCCGACTTGTTGCTAAGAGACGGTCTGTGGGAGGCAGTCAGAAACGATGATGGGAGGGGATGATGAATGATATCTGGCTAGCTGGCTAGCTTGTTTATTTGCTGTAATGTTCGTGAAATGACACATACATGTCTCGTATTTTCCAAAGTATTGAACTCTCCGAGGAAAAAACAACATCATAAGCAATTCGGTTGACAACTTGAGTAGGCTGTTATTCGTGGATTATAATAAATGGTTTTAGAGCTGGCAGTGCCCGCAAGTGCAGGCCCTTCGCTCTACCGTTCCATCCAGTACGTCGAGCGTGTTTTCCGGGTGAGGGTCAGCTACGGACCCGCTGAGTCAACCTGCGACAGCAGCGATATCCTAGTGCGCGTGGCGGAGGGCGAGGAGGATGACTGCAGCAAGGCGAAGGTAAGATATCAGGCTCACTAACACCATGTTCATGTCATCCAGCTAAGCTAATGTTGTTTAAGCTGTCGTCTTTCTTTTTGGAGATATCGTCAGCTTCAGACGTCGATGCTAGTTAGCTAATTAGTCAGCGAACGATAACTGTCAGACTAGTTAGCTTACCGCCAGGTTATCTCGTTAACCCTTTTGATTCGTGCTTTCACAGTTTCTGTCAGTTACGATTGTTGCTAGCTTTTAGAGTCGTCATTTATGAACGGGAAACTTTCGTTTTGAAGCACGATAGCTAACGTTAGCTTAATTGGAACGTCGCTAACATTCAATTCCAGCAATTAAACTGACCCGCTAATTTAGCCACCTTATTACGTTAGCTAACTATCTTCGTCATGGAAGGCTGTGGTTAGGTGTAGCTGCTACAGTTTTTATTTGATTTGGAGGACTGTAACGTTACGTTAGCTACATACTATTGCTCCAAATAGTACTACGAAAGACAGTAGTCGCTGCTGTATTGAGAAAAAAAATGATATGTTGGTTGGCAAGTTAGCTAGCTAACTAGCCGACAGTGACAACTAAAGACCGATCAACTAGTTCCATAGATTAAGAATAAAACATTTAGCAAAGATTCCTCTAAATGCTAGCTAGCTGTATATGGCATTTAGCTCGGTAAGGGTGTGAACATTAAGGGAGACTTGTTTCGTATATTCAAAGAACATTTGAATGCCGAATGAATGTAGACTAACCAGGACCAGCTATTCAATCATGATTCCTAGCCATGAAGTGCTGTGTGTGTGTGTGTGTGTGTGTGTGTGTGTGTGTGTGTGTGTGCTTCAGAACACTCTGTTCTGTTGTTGGCCCTCCAATACTGCAGCATAGCCTCACTGTGGTAAGGGCCTCAGTTTGGCGAAGCATCTATTGCTGCTAAAGGGACATGCTCCACTTGTTGCTATGAAACAGAGCTGCACCAGCCTGGGCATGTGCAGTGCTTTCAGTCCTGTGGCCTTGCTGTCTCAGCCTGTGATGTGGAGGTGGGGAAGGATGGAGCTCTGTGATGAGGAAGTGGAGGGGGGGAGGGGGGGCGGTGGAGTTCCTCTGCTGTCTCAGCCTGTGATGTGGAGGTGGGGAAGGATGGAGCTCTGTGATGAGGAAGTGGAGGGGGGGAGGGGGGGCGGTGGAGTTCCTCTGCTGTCTCAGCCTGTGATGAGGGGGGGGGGAGGAAAGTTCCTCTGCTGTCAGCCTGTGAGATGATGAGGAGTGGGGGGGGGGGGGATGGAGCTCCTCTGCTGTCTCAGCCTGTGATGAGGAGTGGGGGGGGGGGGGGGGGATGGAGCTCCTCTGCTGTCGGAGGTGGGGGGTTGGGGGGTGGAGTTCCTCTGCTGCCTCAGCCTGTGATGAGGAGGGGGGGGATGGAGCTCCTCTGCTGTGGGAGGTGGGGGGTTGGGGGGTGGAGTTCCTCTGCTGTCTCAGCCTGTGATGAGGAGGGGGGGGGATGGAGCTCCTCTGCTGTCGGAGGTGGGGGGTTGGGGGCTGGAGTTCCTCTGCTGTCTCAGCCTGTGATGAGGAGGTGGTGGGGGGGGGGTGGCACGAGGATGGGGCTCCTCTGTTGCCTGACGCTGCTCTACAGCTATGTAGCTCATGTACCTAGTGCCAGGAAATTCCAACACATCATAGTTATTAATGGATGAGGTACAGTAGCGGGGTTTCCTGCAGATAAACAAACAACTTTTAAATCTTGTGCCTTTCTTTGGTGTTGATGAGTGGGTCCAGCCTACAACATTTGCCTACCTAGTTTTGCCTACCTAGTTTTGCCTGGTTATCAGTCTTATCCAGAACTGTGAGCTTCACTTGCATTTCTTATATGGACACGGTATGGATGTTGATTAAAAGCTCTTTCAACTGTAGCAAATTCCTATCCCGGTTGTCTTATTATAAATGACACTTGCTCTTCTCGCAGGGAAATGTTGTCTCTTGGAGAGGTCAGTCGTTTTGTTCTGATTTCTCTTAATAGGACAGATCTGCAGATCCTCCCTTGATGTGAGAAGAATCAAATACGGCTACAGACTAGAGAGGAGAGACAGGAGAGAGTGCCATGTTATTGCTCTCTAAGGAAAAAAGACAGATTTGAGCAGAGAGTTCTGTTTTTACACATTTTAAGGTTCAAAGAAAAAAGGAAAAAATATGCTACGTTTGTTCAAAACTAGTGGAAAGCTGTGTACTGAATGATCATGTTTGTATGTTTTTTCGGCCTTTTGCATTACCTGCATTTTAGGTGATTTTAAAATGTCATGTTTTAAGTGTGCGGTTTGCCTGGCTGCTAGAGAAAGCTTGGCTGTGTTTTGTGTTAGTCGTGACTGCTAAAAAGCAGTTAGCTGATGACAGGGCTGCGTTGCTAGGCAACACATGTCATGGGCTGAGCCTCTTGAAGCTAGAATGGTAGTATCTTACTATCTGCTGCAAGACTTGAGGAAGTAGCTACTATTTTCACTAAGATTTGGTAAATGCACCATGACTGCTATCTAGACCAAATTGCACAAATGAAATCTATAATGTATTATGTGTAGGCATATCATATCAAGGGTCAGCTTGATATTCTGTGACTGAATCAATGAAAAAGACAAACCTCATCTAAACTTAAAGTACATTTTTATAAAATGGTGGATACAAAACTCAAAAGAAAAAGTTAACCAAGGATTAAAAAAAAAAAAAACAAGGATTAGGCTACATTTTCCAATTTGGTATTTTTATTGATTAATCCTATTCTTGTTCTCTTTTAGGATTACATAGTGTCTTTGATTTGGCCGGCCCACCGGAAGAGAGTGTGTCTCACTTTGGCTCATCACAACCGGCTGCTGGCACTCAAGTCAGCCATCGAGTATGAGTCGCAGGCTGTGGTGGACTTGAGGGAGCATGTGGTGGAGATCTCGGGTGGCGAGGGAAACGTGATGACGGCATGGTCCATGGTGGAGAAGCTCAAAATGGAGAAACGCCCATGCAGGGAGGAGGTCATCGACCTGAGTGAGGCCCAGCATGCCAGCGGCGAGTCGGAGGAGGGGAGCAGCTCTGAGAGCGAGTCAGAGCAACAGCAGCAGCAGCAGCAGCAACAACAGCTGCAGGTGAACAGCAGCAGCAGCAGCTGCAAGTGGAGGGAGCCCTTCAACGCCACCAAGCCCCACCGGCAGCTCTGTCGCTCTCCCTGTCTGGACCGGCCCAGCTTCTCCCAGAGCAGTACTTTGCAGGAGCTCCGCGCAGACGACACCACCAAGGCCGGGGCCGTGCTGCTGAAATACGCCAGCGACAGGGAGTACCAGACCAAAATGGACTTTGCCTTGAAGCTGGGCTACTCAGGAGAGCAGGTGGAGACGGTGCTGAACAAGCTGGGGGCCGCCGCCCTCATCAACGACCTCCTGGCCGAGCTGGTGAGACTGGGGAACAAAGGAGAGGCGGAACCTCAGGCCAGCAGCAGCAGTACGAGCATGTCAGCGTCTCGGGGAGGCCCGTGCCCCAAAGAGGCGGTCAGTCCAGAGGTGTCCCTGGAAGACGAGTCCATGGAGGCTTTCGATAACCTCAGGCCCATCGTCATTGACGGGTCAAATGTGGCAATGAGGTAAGGCTCCAATGCACACTAACTCAAACAAATCCGTTTTGTACCTCATGCAGAATGTTCTGAACCCTCCTCCGTGTGTACTATTCGCATTACCTTTACAAACAGGCCTTTTACAAGATGTGCTTGTTTTGTTTCGTAGCCATGGCAACAAAGAGGTTTTCTCGTGCCTCGGTATTCAGTTGGCCGTGGATTGGTTCCTGGAGAAAGCACACAAAGACATCACAGTGTTTGTTCCAAATTGGAGGAAAGAACAGTCGAGGCCTGATGCCCCCATTACAGGTATGAAAGCTGCTTTTCAATTAGACACATGTACGGATGTCTACCTGGGGGGTTTTGTGTGGGGGTGTGGGTGTGTGTGTGTGTGTGTGTGTGTGTGTGTGTGTGTGTGTGTGTGTGTGTGTGTGTGTGTGTGTGTGTGTGTGTGTGTGAGAGAGAGAGAGAGAGAGAGAGAGAGAGAGAGAGAGAGAGAGAGAGAGAGAGAGAGAGAGAGAGAGAGAGAGAGAGAGAGAGAGAGAGAGAGAGAGAGAGAGAGAGAGAGAGAGAGAGAGAGAGAGAGAGAGAGAGAGAGAGAGAGAGAGAGAGAGAGAGAGAGAGAGAGAGAGAGAGGTGGTTGTGGGCGAGTTTGGCTGGGTGTGTGTATTTTTTTTTTATCAGCAAAATGTGTATGTACTTTAGATCAGATTAGAGATTAGTTAATACTTTAAATGTGTAGATTTTTACTTTAGATCAGATTAGAGATTAGATTAGATATTACTTTATTAATCCGTGTAGGGAAATTCAATTGCCACCAAGGCCATGACATTACAACACTTACATAGGACAAGGGTAATGTGTTTAAAAATGTGGGTATTCTACACAAACAGTTTTAAACTTAAGGCCAAGAATTTGTTTCCAAACGAACAGGTTTTATGTTCACTAGACTTTTTTTCAAGTTTGAGTAATAAAATATTCAATTCTGTAAGAGGCACACTAAAAGTATTTGACAACACAACTATTTGAAAAGTAGCTGTAAACAAAGACGTACTTCTCAGAAAACAATAACTCTTGACTTATCTGAACATCTTTCACAGATCAAGATATTTTGCGGAAGCTGGAAAAAGAGAAGATACTGGTGTTCACCCCGTCTCGAAGAGTCCAGGGAAGGAGAGTGGTGTGCTACGACGATCGCTTCATAGTGAAGCTGGCTTGTGACTCTGACGGAATCATCGTGTCAAACGACAACTACAGGGACTTGCAGAACGAGAAGCCAGAGTGGAAGAAGTTCATAGAGGAGCGACTACTAATGTACTCATTTGTCAATGATAAGTAAGTCCATCAGAGCAGTGACTGCAATTAAAAGTAGAGCAACTGTCATGTTTTAAACTGCTTTTAAACATCAACAACAGCAAAATTAGAAACTACCAAGACCAAAGCTCTTCATTAACTGTTTTTCGACAGCGGTGCCCGTGCATGCCAAGGCATACTAGCGGCTAGATGGTGCTCAAAGCCCGGTGCTTTGAGCCAAGTGAACAAGCCCATCTGAATTTCCACAGCAGGGGCTTTCCAGTCCCGGCCCGTAGTATGATCTCCAGTTTGTTTACTTTCTGCAGTTTCTAGGTTTGTAACCATAATGGACACTAGCAACGCACCAAATAGCCTCCAGTTACCCAACAGGTTCTGGTCACTTTTAAACACTTTAGGACAAAAAGTCAGTTAGATTTTGGTAGTTACAGCAAGCCAACTAAAGCGCTTGGATGATAAGAAAATCCAGCCCTGGCTCTAAACCACATCCCTAGCCCTGTTTGGAAAAGGGGGTGGAGGAGGCGACACTTGAAGCACTGAGTCTGGAGTAAGCACTGTTGAAGGCCAGGAGAGACTGCGCAAAAGCAGTCAGCCTTGCTGCTGTGGAAATGGGGCTAATGGCTATTCCCAGGTTGAGCCCTCCCTTGAGACATGTTGACATTGGGAGTCAGCGATGGAAGCCTTTGCAGATTGAAATTCTGGGCTGGTCTCAGGATGGCCCATCATTCTGGAATGTTCAGATAGAAATACACGATGTAGAACAGAGATGCCTCCAGCTTGTAAGAGTCATAGACCACGTCTGCTCTATTTGTGACGTTTCTATCAGCCTCTGCCAGAATGTTGCACCCTCCCTGAGCGCAACCCAGTGCGTTTGACTTACACGAGAGGGCAACTTCCTGATAATGGGAACGTTACTGAGTCTACCTTCAACCGCATGGCAACTAAGCACAGGTGTTTCTTTTGTTTTAGATTCATGCCACCCGATGATCCTTTGGGAAGACACGGTCCGAGTTTGGAGAATTTCCTCCGCAAGCGTCCTGTTGTCCCAGAGCACAAAAAGCAACCGTGTCCATATGGTAGGTTGTTCACATGTATTAATGCATAATGTACATTATTATATTGTTAAAAAATCGTCATTTTTACGGCTTGTGTTAATATTGTCTGTCTGTGTTCTCAATGATATCGTTATGTTTAAATAGGGAAGAAATGTACTTATGGACATAAGTGCAAATACTACCATCCGGAGCGTGCCAACCAGCCCCAGCGCTCCGTGGCCGACGAACTGAGGGCGTTCGCCAAGCTGTCCGCCGTGAAGACGATGAGCGAGGGGGCCCTGGCCAAGTACGGCACCGGACTCGCTATGGCCAAGGGGGACGGCGGCTCCTGCGAGGCCAAACGCGTGGCGCCCAAGCGGCAGTCCGACCCCAGCATCCGCTCGGTGGCCTGCGAACCCGCGGAGGAAAGGCTTTCCGCCGCCCGCAAGCCCGAGGCCAACTCCGTGCCTTCCCTCGTGTCCGCCCTCAGCGTGCCCACCATGCAGCCGGTCAAGAGCCACGCGGCCGCCGGCGCCTTGAACACCCGGTCGGCCAGCAGCCCCGTGCCCGGCTCGCTCCAGTTCACCCACAGCTCCCTGGAGCACATGTCCAGCGTGCAGTACCCGCCCATCCTGGTCACCAACAGCCACGGCAACTCGGTCACGTACAGCGACCAGTTCCCCAAGTACGACTCGGTGAGCGACCACGGCTACTACTCCATGCTCAGCGACTTCTCCACCATGAGCATGAGCAGCATGCAAAACGTTGACAGCTTCTGCAGCATGGAGCACGAGCACGGCGTCTACCAGAGGAACCCCAGCAGCCATTGCCCCGAGCCCTGCCTCAGCCATTCCAACAGCGACTCCTTCTCCTCCTACGGGGACCTTTACCTGAGCTCGGTGGACAGCAGCCTGGATGAGAGCATGAAGGGGGGGCAGCAGCAGCAGCAGCAATCTCCCGCGCAGAGAGAGAGGCTCCAGGCTTTCTCCCGCGGGTTCCACCACGAGGCTCTGACCAGGGTGCAGAGCTACGGGCCCGGGCCCGAGGAGCCCAAGCAGTGCCCTCGGAAGCAATCGTCGGTGTCCCACCTGGCGCCTCACATCCAGCACGCATTGATCGGAGCAAGGTCGAGCTGTCCGGGGGACTACCCCCCCCTACCTCAGAACATCCTCCCTTCCTCGTCCTCGTGCTCCTCCTCCTCCCAGCCGGGCCGCTCCCTGGGCATGACCCGTATGGACAGCATCTCGGACTCCCGGCTGTACGAGAGCAACCCCATGCGCCAGAGGAGACCCCCGCTCTGCCGCGAGCAGCACGCCAGCTGGGACCCCCTGCCCATCGGCAACGAGTCCTACGGATACCACTCGTACCCGCTGAGCAACAGCCTGATGCAGCCGTGTTGCGAGAGGGTGATGGTCCGCAGCATGCCGGACAAGATGGAGCAGATCTGGAGGTCGCCCTGGGAGACCCCGCCTGCCCCCGAGCACCAGGAACAGCAGCGGCACGCCATCCCAGAGCACCAGTACCAGACGTACCGCAACCTCTGCAACATATTCCCCGCATACGTGGTCCACTCGGTCATGGAGAAGAACCCCCATCTGACAGACCCGCAGCAGCTCGCTGCCGTCATCGTCACAAAGTTGAGGTCTTGCCACTAAAAGTGTCTCGTTTTTCTTTTCTTTTTTTTTCGGGAAGCTGAGATGATAATATTATGGTCTTCTGTAACAAGTAAGGGGATCTAAATCATCATCGAAGCAATTTGTCTTGGGAAGATGTAGGAGCCCAAATTCAAGGGGTAGGGGGGGGTTTCTCAAATGTTAGAGACAACTGTGGTAAGATTTCATATTGAACAGAGTGTATTTGATTACAAGGAGTGATAATTTCACCGTTGGTGGAATGCTAACTTGTGATCCGTGGGCATTTGGCCGACGTCTTGCCGTAAGTCTTGCGTTGATGTCGATAGGAAATGTTCACAATGATTCCAGTTATACACACGGATCGCGAGTTAGGATCCCATCCTGTACACGTAGGTCGGTCGTAGTGTACGTCAGACCCCGCTGGAAGTACTAGTCGACTTGGTTTTTGTGCAATGATTTGTAGAAGAAGACAAGAGGGTCGTGGGTGCAAGCATACCTCAGAGCATGAACCTTGACATTTAATGGCCTTATACATATCTGAACGACCTCACTACTCCTGTCATTGTTTAACAGGTTTCAATGAATCTCTTAATGTAGTTGAGGTCTCCTTTGCTTTTTAAATGTGAGGCACTAAGTGTTTAGAATGAAATATGTGTGCGTGTGAGTGTGCGTGTGTCTGCGTGTGTGTGCGCGCGCGTGTGTATACATATATATTTTCTCAATCTCACCATACAAAGCGACTATTTTGGTAGAACTTGTGAGTGCACATAGCAAACCAATCTACACCGGAACAAGGACCTGATGAAAACACACCTGTGCACACACCTGTGTATATAATATGACACTTGAAAAGCCATTTAAAAGACACACTTAAGCTGCTGACATAATGCCAAAAAGAGAGAGAATTGACCCGTGCGTCACTAGTAAAGTGATTCTTTAGTTTTGATGATTTGACGATCGTTTGGCTTTGTAGTGGAAACTTAGATCAGTGTTTAGGAAATGATTCTGGTGTTCTCTATAGCTGACTGACTGTGTTGATTTTCTCTTTGATGGGATCAGCCTAAACCACTGCGTTCACTCTTTCACTTCACATATCAGTCCCACCTTCTTCCTCCTCTGGAAGCCATTTTCCGAGGCGTGGCAACTCATTTGTAGCAATTGGATCGACCAATCAAACAATCAGAAAAACTAAACAAACCACCACCATAGTACACCAATTCGGCCGGCTGTATTTTATGTTAATTTTCTGAAGACCATTATGGAACCAGAATGTGAACTGGCGTAAGTTCTGGCTGGTTCTACCAGACAAGTGTTTAGATTAGTTACCTTGAAGGTGCAACCTGGGAGTCAAACCATAACCAAGCGGTCACCCTCCACTTGGTTTCTTTGGTAAACAGCTGTGGGATGAGGCTGCAGAAACGTTACCTCTCTAATCCATTTACGGAGGTTCGGATGCAGGAACTAACCGTCTGAGAGTTTGAACCACGTTTTGAAACTATACAGTGTTAGTTCACAATTACATTGTTTACACACAATGGAGTACAACAATCTTATGTTGACAATTGAATGAAGCCCACAAGGCATTTCTAAGTAATATTCTTCAAGAAACGATGGCTAAATATAAAAAATTATGTTACGAGTCCCAGATTGCCCCTTTAATGATAATGCTGTTACTTAGACATAATGTGTACATATCCTTATCTTGCACCTTGGGACCTGGCACTTCCAGTTCTGTTAGTCACATAGGAACTGATGAGGGTCTCATCGGCAAAATGCTTTAAAAGAAGAAGAAAAAAAAAGAATGAAGAAAAAAGCATGTTTCCTTATTAATGCTGAGAGACAGCCCTTGTAAATGAACACATGTAAAGAAAAGAAAAAAACATCTTTGAATGTTATTTAGCCCAAAGGAATTTGGGGCGTTGTTGACTTTGTTTTTTCATGAACTAAGAGGAAGGCCGTGTTGGGCCTCTCTGTGTTTTCATGAGAAGGTGTGATACACTGCCTAAATGTTTCTTCCTGTGAAACACTCAGAATGCGAGGCTGCCGTCAGGGTTGTTTCTGGCATTTGGCTGACAGTTTGCGTGCCAACCTTTTAACACTACTTTCCCTCCCCCAAGTTTGAAAGGCTTCAAAATGATACAAATTAAAGAGATAGTTCAACTAAATTACAAATTCACGTATTTGGGTTCCTTACCCAGAAATTAGTCTATGACAACGACAGACTTCAATCCACACTTTGGTTGTGTTAATCTGGGCATTGTCACTCATGCTTATTGATTTAAACACCCTAAATTAGCATGTTTGAAATGTATAATGCCCAGATCATCCCACATTCTATGATACTTGATTTAAATTACTGAGATGGTTTGGCTTAAAACGAGTCCTTTCCCTACTCAGGGGAAGGAACCAAATATGTCATTTTGTAATTTGGGTGAACTATCCCTTTAAGGTAAAGAAAAGGATTGTGGTGGAAAAGCGTGAGACACAAAACACAACCTTTCTTCCAACTTACACTAGAAAGTGACATCATGTAGACATGGCATTATGAATATAAAATGGGTGTGATTTTGTTATTTAATTTCTGTATACAGGTGCATCTCAAAAAAAGTTAATATTGTGGAAAAGTTATTTATTTTCCGGAATTTAATTCAAAACGTGAAACTTGTATATTCTAGATTCATTACACATGAAGTGAAATATTTCAAGCCTTTTTTGTTTTAATGTTGATGATTACAGTTTACAGCTCATGAAAATCAAAAATCCAGTATCTCAAAATATTAGAATATTACATAAGACCAATCAAAAAAAGGATTTATAATACAGAAAAGTTGACCTTCTGAAAAGTATGTTCATTTATGCACTTAATACTTGGTCTGGGCGCCTTTTGCACAAATTACTGCATCAATGCGGCATGGCATGGAGGCAATCAGCCTTCAGCACTGCTGAGGTGTTATAGAAGCCCAGCTTGCTTTGATAACGGCCTTCAGCTTGACTGTATTGTTGGGTCTGGTGTCTCATCTTCCCCTTGACAATACCCCATAGATTCTCACAGTAATGCCATGGTAATTAAACCAGTTACTAGTAGTTTTGGCACTGTGGGCAGGTGCCAAGTTCTTCTGGAAAATGAAATCAGCATCTCCATAAAGCTTGTCAGCAGACGGAAGCATGAAGTGCTCTAAAATCTCCTGGTAGACGGCTGCGTTGACTCTGGGCTTGATAAAACACAGTGGACCAACACCAGCAGATGACATGGCACCCCAAATCATCACTGACTGTGGAAACTTCACACTGGACTTCAAACAACTTGGATTCTGTGCCTCAACACTCTTCCTCCAGACTCTGGGACCTTGATTTCCAATAGGCAACATTTACTTTCATCTGAAAAGACTTTGGACCACTGACCAACAGTCCAGTTCTTTTCCTCCTTAGCCCAGGTAAGACTCTTCTGACCTTGTCTCTGGTTCAGGAGTGGCTTGACACTAGGAATGCGACACTTGTAGCCCAGTTCCTGGGTACGTCTGTGCGTGGTGACTCTTGATACACTGACTCCAGCCTCAGTCCACTCATTGTGAAGCTTCTTGAATCAGCTTTACTTGACAATCCTCAAGGCTGCGGGCATCCCTGTTGCTTGTGCACCTTTTCCTACCACACCTTTCCCTTCCAGTCAACTTTCCATGGATTGCTTTGAAACAGCACTCTGCGAACAGCCAGACCTTTCAGCAATGACATTCTGTGGCTTATCCTCCTAGTGCAGGGTGTCAATGAGTGTCTTCTGGACAACTGTCAAGTCAGCGGTCTTCCCCATGATTGTGGTTGTGTGTACTGAACAGACTGATAGGGCTTTCACACCGGCAAAGAACCGTGCCGGTTCGCGTTCGGAAACCTGTGTATGAACGCGGGCTCGTTCGCCAGACCGCCAACGTTCGGAGGTTCTTTGCCGGTGTGAAAGCCCTATGAGAGGTTTAAGGCTCAGGAAACCTTTGTAGGTGTTTTGAGTTAATTAGCTGATTAGAGCTCTTCTCAGGACAGTGTGAGTAGAATATCTAATATTTTCACTGAAATATTAAAGTTAATATATAACTTTAGCACGATATTAAAACATTTTTAGATGCACCTGTATATCATGGAATTAATGACATGCTTTCCCTTTCAGGATGTATGTGAGTCATGGTCTTCAGTGGAGGCCATATGAAATTCACAGTCACACATTGGTTTTCTTTAAGTTAAGTTTTGACAAAGCTTGTGATGTCAAATTCAACAACATGTAAGCTGTTTTGCTGTGTCAGTGTTATGGGTCATGTTGTTTAATCCTCATATTGTGTTGCATGCACGTGTCATACTTCATATAGCAGTTCGGTCACTGGTTAGGATGAGAGTAGAACCCCCCCCCCACCACCCCTCGCAAACGACAAAGCCACAAATGTCTAGAAATGACCTTTGTTTGTTGATACAAATTGTATCTATTTCTTGATTGTAAAATATATTTATGAAATGTACAGTATCATACAAAAAAATGTTTTATTTAAAGAAAAAAATACAATGCCATAATGTTGGTGACACTGTGTGTCACTGGGAGTAGCCCGCTGGTATGTACTATTTCTTACTGGGCACAATGGTTTATTTACAGGGACATTTACGCGCTACATGAAAGTGCACAGATACCCTGTGTGCAACTGTAAGCATGGTGTCCTTTCTGTATATACATATATATACATTACATATGTGTATGTATACTGAAAGTAGCCACACACGTAAAGTTACAGTGCATTATAAAGCTTGTTGCATCATACATTTATGACTGTGTTGTAACCCAAACAACTTGATAAAAAAAACTAAAACTAACAAAAAACAGTACAACCCAGTACAACCCCCCCCCCTCTCTAACTTCTGCCCCATGTCCGCTCTATTCCTGTGTTGAGCGTACCCTCCATATTTCAGTATATCATCATGCCGAATATGGCTTGGTTGTAATTGCTGTTATGAGAACTGAATGGGTTGCAATTGCTTGGGTTACAACACTTATGGGGGTTATTCATGAAATACACACTACTATTAAACACAGGGTTTTACCTACACACTATTACATTTTGAGGATAAAAGTGACAAGTTGTCAGTAGCCTATAATGAAATTAAGATTCATGAAGCACAGGTCATTTGATCACCTGATTAAGTGTTGGATCTGTGGAAGTAGATTGAATGAATAACCCTCTTATTTTGTGATTTAAATATAATGTTGAGTTGTGGTTTACTAATTTGTTACTCTCACCAATGGCACTTGATCTAGCCTTAAGTATTATTTTTTTTAACTGGGTGAGAATATTTGTTTAATTTCCATTATTGTTCAATTGAGAACGATGTTATACAATTTGTTGATGTGAGCCTTTGTGATTAGTTCAATTTCCCAGATGTGTTTCTGATGACAGTTCTCAGTGATATGTTGAGGTCTTCTTTAACCTGCTCATGGTCTGAACATGAAGACTCACGGCTGATTTATTGTTTGAATCTACAACTGTAGATGGTTCAAGGACTACTGAGATATTCAATGCATAGATGAACCCTTAAATCAATGTTATTGTTATACCAGCTCACATGAAATGGCCAATTCTCTTACACACCCACAATAGCAATTCTCAGGTACTATGAGATTTATTACAGATGACAATTTCACAAACAATATTCTCGATGTTTGCTATGATAAATGCGCTTACAAAATCAGATTTGTGAATTCGTGCAGGTATTATGCCATAAAAGTTAAGTTGAAGTGTCTTGTGTTGTGGTTTTGCAACGTGTAAGGGTCATAAGAGTGAGTTAAGAACTTAGATCATGTGTGGTTACGAGCTGCGGTAGTCTGTTATAATCTATGTTGAATGCAACGCATTGCTTTTCAATTGTTTTAAGTGACAAAACAATAACCAAAAGACAAAAAACATAAACTATGAACTCTTTGGGTCTGTTGACTCAAACAAAATGTAAGTCTCAATGACAAAATGTGTTCATTTTCTCAAATAAAGCAAAATTATGTTCATGCTGTTTATTTTGTCTTCTTATTTCAGGTGATACACGACTTTAGATATTGGGTTTCAGTCTAACCTGACGTGAACATTCCTTCATTATCTACAGATGTTCAGTTTGACTATACGCATTCTATTTTCATATAATTTACCATTTTGAAATAAAAGCATGTTATGTATGTCCAAGTCCCCCTATTTGAGGGGAATTATTGAATTAGTAACAAAGGCTAAAAATGCTAACGCCTCATCAGCACCAGGAATAGGAGAGGATAATATGCCATTCTAATGAAGCTGTTGAACTGTTTTTTATTTTGAACACGAGTTCTTTCCTTCCGTGAATATTACACTTAGTCACATGAAATACAACATTTACTCAAAACAAAATACCTTTATTGACCTAAAGTTTACGGTTACCCAAAGTACTTTTACCCCAAAAAACATGACCCTTTATTTCAAAACTAGAAATACAATATCAAAACCATATTATGTGATGGCTTTTATTGGACAGTATTCTCATATTCGTTTTATAACAGTTGTAGCCCAGCTTTCAATTTGTTGATATCATTGTGTGTCCAGAGAAGACCATCAGTACTTGCTCTGTGTGGCACTGAGACTCTAGAGACAGAAAGAAAGACAAAAAAACATCAGTTAAAATGGTTTTAGTTTTACATTGTGATGTTCAATATTAGTCAAAAGTACTTAACCCCCAACAGGAGACAGTTTGTTTATTTATTTAGTTTCTTTTTATTACATTAAACTAGATAGAACTGTTTCTTACCCCGCATGCACATTGTGTTGGGTGGCATTCTCCATCTCCACCTGCTGGTCAAACACAGTCATGGCAGAGTAGTTGTCTAACATCAGGCAGGACGCCTCCTCCGACTGGCCAGGGACTCTACCAAGAGCATAGTTCTTCCACTGGATCTTGTCTGAAGAGGTGAGGAAGAAAAAAACAGAACAGTGGTTGAAATTAAAAGGGACATCACTTTAAAAATATATATGTATATTTTTTGGGTATTTCTGCTTTATTTGGATAGAGACAGTAGAGATTGGAACCAGGAACCCTGTGTTTATCTGGTATGCTCATTAGTGTGCTATGCCACTAAGCGCCCCCACGTCACAATTGGTAAAGCTCATATTCATCATCACCAGCACCATTCAAGAGGCTACATGTGGTCCAAAGGAAATTGTGTTTTCTTTCCTTTTCCTTTTCTAAACTTTTGAACATATGTAGAATGGTATGGTGCTGGAGACAAAGAATGAGACTAACACCTATTGTGAAGTGTCCCTTTAAGCTTAGTCATTCAACTGAATGATGATGGAATGATTTGGTCCCACTCAGGGCCAGGGATAGGGTGGCTCTCCCTCACCGGTGCAAACCTGCCAGGGAGACCCCCTGAGCTCCGCAGCCCTCTCGGCCACCACGTCTGCTCCCAGGGTCTCCTGGACGTCCTCTGGCCTCTCCAGCAGGGTCTTCCCTGGCTCCGCCGTGGCCCCGGGGTGCAGGCTGTGGACAGAGTGCCTGGAGAGACGCAGCCTCTCCTGCAGGCTCTCCAGGGTGTAGACGGGCTGGCCTGCCTCCTCCGGCTCAGAGTGACGTCCCACGTCTGCCTCCTCCTGGGTGTAGATGGAGCACAGCTGGAGCAGCTTCTGCTGGGTCTCGGCATTCAAGGGCTGCTCCATGTCCTCCAGAATCCTAAAACATACAGAAACATTCAAATAGAAAGACTAGTTGCTATATTTGTATATTTTGTGAAATAGGTGGCATTCCCGGCCTATGCATGCGCACGCATGCACGCACGCACCTTTTGTAAACAAAGCATACAAGCATTAACACATCTCTACATGGGATAATTTCTGAAAATTAGATTATATTCAAGAACTGTTGTAACTTCCAATTCAAAATGACTATCGTCAGAGAATTTATATACTAGAGAATTTACTATTGCTTTGGCAACAGACGGGGAAAATGGAGCATGTCCCACGTGAGGACACGTTTCTGACCAATCACCACAGTTCTAGGTTAGCGTCAGCGACAGTTGCCGTTGCTCGGTTCGTGTTTCCGGCATCGCGACTTTCTCGTGCCGTTTTCGTAGCGATGCCTGTGTAAGACTAGAGTGGACATAAATAAATAAAGTGTCTCTCGACCACTTTTTAATGATGAAATATGGAAACATCGAAAGGAAAAGTTGCTCATCCGTATCATTTTGGGTGGAGCTTTTGTCCTGTCCTCCCATAGGCTAACCCTAAAACCTGTCTAAAACAAACACTGCTGGTCTCCTTCATTTAAATTAGCACCCAAAAGGGCATCGCCAGGATGACAAAGGAGTGAACCGGCTTCCCCCAACAAGGCTTTGCTATTGTTCAATCGTAGTCATATTCATAGTTGTACAGCAATTTGAAGTCATGAATGCAGAAGATGTTATATTGTGTAACACACATGGTGTTACTCACTGTTGCAGCAGGTGTGGTGTGGCCATGCAGGGAGCATTCAGACAGGCTGTCAGGAGCTGCTGCCACCTCAGCTGGATTCGATTCACAAAAATCCTGTCCCGAATTCTGACATTCCTCTGACCATTTGTTTCATAATGGTATTCGGTTTCTGTGGAAACAAATCGTGAGCTTAGAATTATACGGTTATCTCCGTTCAGAGATATTGAGCGTCAAAGTTTTTACATTCCATTATGTTTTGTGAGATGGAACCTTTGTATTTTATGAATTACTAAGTCAAAAATGTCAACATTTTAAAAATAACACCACACAGGCATTAATAAACACCTAATGGATCAGATTATGTAAAAAAAATCAATTTTGACAAATTGAGCTAGAACCTTACAATTCTAACGTCACAAAATCAAACATGCAAAAATCAGGGAATTCTGGCACTATTTGGGGATTATGATTACGGCACACCACAAACTCTCCCGTACACATTGTCACATTGTTTGAAAGACGGCACACAAGTGATCTAGCAGAACCTCCTGCTAAGGACTGTCACAGAAGGGAATTATTTTACTGTCCTTATATTCAAAAGAAGCTCTTAGGCAAAGTGAACACAACGGTCCATGGTGGATGAGAACAACCTACTGTTGGCATTGCACAAGATGACTTCAGAGATCCAGGCGGCGACATAGATGGATCTCTGCTTCTCTCCAGAGAACTGCTGCAGCTCCACAAACAGCCTCTCCAGGAGGAGGTGGACGAACAACGGAGAGTTGAGCATCTTCAAGAGGGGAAGCCAGAAACGCAGAAACACTCTGGGGAGGCGGGGAGGGGTAGGCATGGCATTTTCTTCGACAGAAAAAAACACAGACATTCTGGTTAACTGATAGTCACTGTTCAGACCGTGCAGTAGTTCTGGCATGTTCCCACGTTTTATCAGTAGTTTGATCAAATCAATAGATGTTTTAGGGATATTTCTTATATTGAGGCCCATTTTCCTTCTTCAAAACAGCAGGGGTGCAAACTTGTCACCTTTCTGCTAAATTAGCCGTTTTTATCTCAAAATAGGCCATCCATGTGAATCGTGTAGATCTGCAAAAGAAACTTCGTTTTCAGGCAAAAAAAACAGTTTGCACCAGTTTGCACCCCTGAACACTAAACTGCCAGAAAACGTATAGAAACCATTCTAAATTCTACAGCAAGATCTCAATTGTACCTTGTTTTTTTAGCAAGGTTTTTGAGAAACTAGTGATTATTCGGCTGACGTTTAACATGAGTTGTAATGGATTGCCCAATGCAATCGCTGGCTTCAGTACTATAAACTTTGATTGGATTATGTCCCATGTCATCTATTTGACATATTGTGCTTATTTTGGGCTCATAGGTTTTCCCAAGGAAAATGTTGCAGGAAAATCATTAGAAATATCAGGTTATAAATGATTAAACATAGAGAAATTGACCGACATCCAGTGTTACCTGCAGGATCAATGTCCAGTGATTCCAGCTGTTCAACGGTTGGAACCAAAAATCCATCTTCCATCAACACGTCCATCAGTACTTCACTAGGAGGGAGAAAGTTCAAATGAGGTGATTTGGAATCTCAGCTCCGGTGACTCTTCAGCACTGCCTAAGAAATGTAAACAACTCCACCACCGTCCTTGACCACAACAATGTCCAACTGGTCTTCAACGTGAGGGACTCTGGTTCAAACCCTCTTTGATCTGATAACCCACCTGGACTCTAAGGTGAAGTGTTTGATCTGGGCGAGGACCCAGCTCAGGTCTGCTGAGGGAGAGGGCCACAGGCTCTTCTCCTTGTCCTCCTCCGGGAACCCGTCAAACGTCTACAGAACAAGAAGGACACCACTATGACCCACTCACCTTCAATCATGTTTGTCTACTGTATCAACGCATGACATCACTTTCCTATGTGAATAAAAAATGAAAAGCGATATGGTGACACATATCAGCATCAACAGAAGTTAGTTCTGAATCTGGCAAAGTGCCATGTGACCAGTTGTCATGCCCAGTTGTTGCTGAAACAGGGCTGTAAAATAAAGGCTGACCATGCAAATACAGTACCGTATTTTCCGGACTATAAGTCAATCCGGAGTATAAGTTGCATCAGTCCAAAGAATGTGTCATGAAGAGGAAATAAACATATATGTCGCACTGGACTATAAGTCACATTTTAATAATAATATTTATGAATTTATGAGTATGAATTAACATTTAAAAACATGTTATATTCTATATATTTTGATATAGAAGTCGCACCTGACTATAAGTCGCAGGACCAGCCAAACTATGAAAAAAAGTGTAACTTATAGTCCGGAAAATACGGTAAGTGGAAAAGACGAGGGGTAAATACCTGATACTGTTCCCTTTCAAAAGATATCAAAAGTTCTCGTGCTTTCTCTGAAAAGAAGTCAAAGCATCTCAGTAAATACAAAGTGGTGGTTCCTCCACAACCAAGCCTTCTTCAACTTCTGGATTGGTTATTAACTGACTGAGACGGTCACATGTTTCCAGCTCACTGTAAGATTCTACTTCTTTTTGTCTGGCAATGAGCTCATCCTCCTGCCGCTGCAGCTCCTCCTCCTCGTCCTCCCTCTCTGATTGGGAGTCCCAGTTGTCAGCCAATCCACTGCCAAGTTGTCTGGACCAGTATTCCTGCTGAAGCCACTCCAGCACAAACTTACAACCTGCAAAGATAATTATAGGAAAGACGTTATGATCACCAGGGGTAACATCAATTAGGGGTAACACCATTTCATAAAATAATGCCACAATAAGAATTAGTAATGGCATCCCATGACTGTTACGGCAAACACCCCCTGCCCTACTGTTTCAACTAAGTGTAATACAGATACTGATATGGAGAGAAATAAGACGGTATTGCTGTTTCTAATTTAGGAATAGTTTCATATTTTAGAAATGATTGAATCAATCAATCATTCTTGATTAAATGCAATGTATTAAATCGATTGTATTTCAACACGTACATGGATGTTGCATCTAAATTTATGATACATACAAAATTAAATAAATAATAAAAGACGCCTGATGGTTCATACCCTTGCGACACCATTTCAAGGTGGGCAGCTTGCGGTGAGTTATTTCATGCCTGAGGTTCACAATCCACTCAGGGATCTTCAACTGGAAAAGAGAGATATTAGTATTTGTTACTTATTGTAAAATATAATAATATACTTAATGTGCAATATAGTGTGCAATATAGTGTGCAATAGCGGGGTTGTCTAAACCCTGATACCAGTAAGCCACACGTTATCTGTTATCCAGATCTCGGTTACAAAATAACGACATTCCTTTTCCGATACCCAATTGATTAGTAGGGAATATGTTATGAAGTACATATCTTACGGTACATGTGGGAAAACTAGGGTTAGGGTTAGGTGCTAGGGTGCTACGGTTAGGGTTAGGGTTAGGGGTAGGATTAGGGTTGGGGTTGGGGTTAGACATGCCAGCATGTACCAAGTCGATGTAGCACCTAACCCTAACCCTAGTTTTCCCACATGTACCGTACTCCCACTTGTACCGTAACACATATACACAAATGGTGATGACATTACCAAATGGATCAACCGAAAGTTATAGATTTTACAGACCTTGTTGGCCAACGTTCTCAGATTCCGTGCAACTCTCCCCTGTAGTTTCTCTGTGATTAAGTTGACAAACCTATTGTTGGGGGAAAGCAAAACACATATTACACCGTTGTGCTTTCAGAAGCAATTAGACACATTGAACAAAGTGTTATTGGAAAACACATAAGTGAGGAAAAAAGAGTCATGAATGTTAATTCTCACCTAACGAGCGCGGTTCCATACAACAGAACCAGATCATCTGGGTCCAGTTGTCCGGAGCTGTCTAGTATCTGACCCCGGACCAGGTCTGCTGTGCACTCCACAGCCACGGGGGTGTTGTGGCCAAACCTAGGAACATTCATTATCTTGTTATTATTCACTGGTATTGTTATGGAACAGTCTCCCTCTGACAGTTAAGCTGGCGCCATCTCTAAAATGTTTTACTGGCCAGGTCATGGTACCTCTGGGAGAACGTTTTCCACAGGCATTAGGCTTTGATTTCACAACTATACAATACACCCAGCCTTACACACGCCCATATCACCCACATACACACACTGATACGCAGTACTTTTGTGAAGAATGACAAACTGTATTCTGATTGTATCTTGTATGTTCTTGTGTATTGTATGCTCTTAGTCTTTGGATGTTTCTTAGTGTATTGTTTTTGTATGTTCTTGTCTTTGTTGATCTTGTCTACCAACGAGGACCACGTTGGAAACATGTGTTTCAGTACACTTTTACGTGCTATCCTCTGGGATGTACTGTCTGTAAAATACAAATCTATCAATCAATCAATTAATTGAACGATGACCTGATTAGCCGACAAAGAAAGAGAGCTTATTCATTGCCACCCAGCTGAGGAACCAGGCAGACACTGTTCAGTCATGCTGAGTAGCACCGTAAACAACATAGCACCAAACGTTAGATACACATTTTTAAAATATTCATATTCAATGTCTAGCTAGCAAGATAACATAGTTATGAACGCAAACTATGCATCTGATATCAATAGCTAGATAGTTAGCTTACATGTGTTTCTTACCTGCCTTTCCACGCAGATATTCTGTGTAAAGCATACTTTTGTAAAGCACAATCTTTTGAGTACAAATATTCCAGCACCTGGTCCCATTCTGCTTTGTTGATCCATGCAACTACGTGGCGCTTCTTCTCCGTAGTTTTTCTCTTCATATTTATCAGCGAAGACAAAAACGATAAGTATAGCTTCTTTAGCTACTTCTTCAGACAGCTTACGATCAAGGGTGCGTTCGGAAATTCGCTCGGAACGCCGGAGCGCACACTGGGTTCAACGTCATAGCGCGACCAAGTAATTTGATTGGACAAGAGGCATTCCATGAGTGCTAGTCCAGATCTACATAGCGTATTTACGAACGCACCACAACATGCTGACGCGTGGGGCTGATAGAGAAAACCCCAGTGAAACACGCACCATGAACATCGGTTCCGCCCAGATTTTGAAAGGAGTAAAAAATGGGTCCTAGAGCCAACTAAACTGCAATCAAAAGAGCCATTACAAATATGCGATGGGTATCAATATAGATGGGCATATAGAAAACGGGTCAACTTCACCTACACCTTTTCACATCCACCATTCTACAAGATAGGTTTTTTAGGAAAATTAAAGGTCAATACAAAATAAAAATAGAAAAGTCAATAAAAGGGCAAACAAAACAAAAAACGAAATCATGGAAGATTTACTAGGCTATACAACAGAACGACATTTACACATTGTACATAAGCTAAGTTGTCACAGTGTGCTATTATATTTAGGATCACAGGCACAATATGAGAATAAGATCTATATGATTTAAACATGTTATTCTCTCTCTATTCTCTTTCAGTTATCTGAGCGACCAGCCCAGTTAGAATATCATGAATTGGAGTCAAACTACTCCTCAGCTAACTGGTAAAGCGATCAGTGGAACATTACGTCATTCTGTGGGATATCCCCACTTTAATTGTAAATCCAAAGGAATTTCTGCACCGTTGCCCACGTTTGCTAGAGTTTGACAAAAGGCATAACGGGTCACTGTGAATACAGGCGGAGTCTGCTGGAAACTCATTTTAGTATGTCTTCATTGGCCTGGGTGTGGTTTTTCAGTCAGAGACAGCGCCGTTAGCAGGAAATCAAGACCACCACAATTTAGGCGAAACAAAGAAAAACGAGTATTTGAACTTATTCTGGTTGTGGGGAAAGTTTGAAATCAAAGTGCGACTGAACGAGGGACGTTTTCTGATTGCGCGCCTTATCTAATGGACAAAAGTTTTTGTTGACTCCACTGTTGATATTATCCAATTCTACAATTGTGAGAGTGATAGAGAACCGACAAAATGCCGAAGACGGTAAGTAGCAAACTATCCCATGGTGTTCTATCTTATTTTTTTAAACAATGCTCGTCTCACAATAACCTACATCTGTCTATTCAAATGTGGTCCACACATCTCGGTCGGGGGAGGAAAATGATTGAATACTAGATGTAGTAGGCCTAGATTCTATGGAAAAAACGTTTGAAAAATCAATGTGGCTACATTATCATCTACTAGACACATTTAGCACAAACTACTCTGTCTGACGACTCAAACAAGGCCCTATGAAGGTTCAGAAAACGTGTATAGAACCTGGATATGGAATTAAATGAATGAAACGATTAGTGCTAATACTGAGCATTGTTAGATGCCATTTCATCTCGGATTTCAATGAAGTGATATTTGCTGATCATCCATAGCATGCTTTATTGTGGCCCTAGGTTTGTGTCTCCATAAACCGTTATTTTGTGTCATGATGCGTCCCCGACAATCCCCCTTCCTGGAACGTGATTGGCTTCCGAATGAACTCTCCCAAGTTGAATAGGGCCTCCGTTGTGTTCCGCATCTCGGTCCCACTTCATCCAAATGACTCAACTGTCTGTCAAAAGATTTGAAAGTGCGTTATTAAAAGAAACACATCATAGGCAGCCTAAACAAACGATTTTTCCAGGCCTAACCCTGTCAATAAACCTGCAATTATGTAGCCCACCAAAAGGAGATGGCGCATTCTTCACCATGTGTAGGCGTGGTGGTTTCCCCCGGTAGGCCTGCACACTCTGCGCCTGTGAACATGTTATTGAATAATATTAATAATAATAATAATAACATATTGGTTTTATATAGCGCCTTTCAAGGAACCCACGGACGCTTTACAGGTTTACAGAAACACTGTCAGACAGACCAAACAGAAAACACAGAGACAGCGGTGTCGGCTGAATGTTACACACAATTCATTGACTTTAAATAAGGCTGTTGTCCTCTCTCATCCATATCAGACGGCATGGTAGATAGCAGACCATGATCATTTGATCATTTTGATCATTTGTATTATTAAATGAATATCTACTTGGTCGAAAGTGCTCAAGGTGATGATGTTAATATAACAGTAAATAATAGTGACAGCTTGCTTGTACAGAATTCAATCAATCAAAAGGGCTCATGACCCTGTTGAAATAATGTTCTGTAGTGACACCTGGCTAGAGAAGAGTGACTGGATTGAAGAGTGATTAGATTTAGTTGTGTGGATGACTATTACATGTGTTTCATTTACATTGCATTCATCTTTACACTGAAGGTTCATTTCTCATTTTAAAATGGGTTTTTTCAGTAGTCATCATGCATCCCCCCCCACTTCCACCCACCCCATTAAACAGACATAATTAATAACAATAATGATTTAGAGTCTAGGCTTTAGCTGCGATACTTTTGGCATTGTTTCAGCTTCCCAAGGAACTGTATTCTAGTGACTCAAGGTTTCTGAGATCACGTCAGTTCCTTTCTGGCCGTTTCCTGGCTTGCATTCTCTTGACGCTGTTGCTGAAAAGCCTTATTTGGTGTTTCACAGCACAGACTCCCCCTTCTGCTCTGTGCACAGACACAGCACGCTCCCCCACATTGGTGCTCTTGAGATTGTAGACACTTCTACAGCTCACCCAATCACAGGAACAGAACATACCCCCCCACCCCCCTTTTTTTTCCTCATCAACAGATTCCCATGCAATTATTTTTCTTTTTTAATCATTTGTTTTGCCTAATGTTTTAAGGATGCAAAAAAAGCTTGGCTCAAAACAAGAGCTTGGTTCATGACTAACAAGGTACACTTGTTTAGAATCTGCCTGTCACTTTTGTGGTTGTCACAGAACTCAGTCTATTAGGCATTTCAGAGTCTAAAAGCACACTATTTTGACAAATAACATTTCAGCGCTCTCTTAGCAGTACTGTCATAACTTTACATCCACATTTCTTATACAAGTCTACAAAAAGAAACGGTGTGACCATGTTCATCATCTGAAGTTAGAGAAGTGCCATGTTGTCATATTGTTGAGACGGTTGTTCAGATCGTCAGGAAGCCTCCCTCTGGCCCACCTGACAGTCTGCCCTCATCAGTGCTGTCAAGGTGAATGGATCACATGAATATACTTTAATAAACAACTTCATATTGCAACACACACATACCGTGCTACTGTAACACACACACACATACTGTGCTACTGTAACACACATACTGTGCTACTGTAACACACACACACACACATACTGTGCTACTGTAACACACACACACATACTGTGCTACTGTAACACACACACATACTGTGCTACTGTAACACACACACACACACACACACAGGCTGTGCTACTGTAACACACACATACTGTGCTACTGTAACACACACACACACACACTGTGCTACTGTAACACACACACATACTGTGCTACTGTAACACACACACATACTGTGCTACTGTAACACACACACATACTGTGCTACTGTAACACACACACACACACACACACACACACACAGGCTGTGCTACTGTAACACACACATACTGTGGTACTGTAACACACACACACACACACACACACACACACACACATGCTGTGCTACTGTAACACACACACACACACACACACACGCTGTGCTACTGTAACACACACACACACACACACATGCTGTGCTACTGTAACACACACACACACATACTGTGCTACTATAACACACACACATACTGTGCTACTGTAACACACAACACACACACACACACAGACATACTGTGCTACTGTCGAACTGTTATGATATCTCATTATCTGACATACTGGTGGTACCTGGAGTTGGCCCAGGACATGAAAGGTACATTTGTTAGCTGAAAAGAGTGAACAACAAAACCAAGTGAAGTGGAAAGGCCCAGTGGTATGTAAGCAGGGGATTAAAGCGCTGTGTAGCGCGCATAGCCGAGCTGAGATTAACAATTTGCAATAAACTAAGCTACAGGCGGTAGTGTGTGTGTGAAAGGCAAAAAATGATGCGAAACTTTGGGGGCTTTAGCCCGGGCAATGGAGGATATCTGTGCGGCAGCGTCTAAAAAAGAGCTCCCTGGAATCAGAACTGCAAGCAGTGAGTCTTCCTTTGCTGTTTTTGTGTGAATGGGTAGGCAGGGGAACTGTGTTGGATACAAAACTGTATTTCTTACACAAGAACCATCCTAGGTTTGTATACTTATTGACAAGCAAGTCAGTAGAGATTATGTGTCAATAGGAGAGGTTACTTGCAGCAGCTGGAATGATTTGGTACTTGTGAACTTGTTTTGTAAAAGGGGTCAAAGTTATTATGTATGGTATCATGAATCTATCATTTCAGTTGAATCCAGAAGACACACAAACACTTTTAAGCTGAGAAATGATGATGAAATTCCATCCTTATCCTGACATTTTAAAAATGAAACTACTTTTAGATGTGATTTGTGTATCTTTAGGGAATTCAGGAGAGCAGAATGAATTGTCTGAGGCTTATCCAATTATCTGAATTTCTAGAGAGGAATTAATTAATGTCACTAAGAGCTTTTAATTCCCATGGCCAGCCTGGACATTTCTACAGTCAAACCATTCTCTCTGATTTCAATATTCGTTTGATATTCTGAAACTCTTCTTTCTCATCTCCAAACTGAAAACCATTTCATGTGACAGAGAGTAGAGTAGCATAGCATAGCATCCTTAAAAACGTTTGACTTTGATTGAATAATCATGTAAAAGATTCCATTGTCAGATTGAAAAGACAGATGTCTATAGGAGAGGCAGGCGATGGAGGCACTCCAAAACGTTGAAAATGAGAGCAAATGGAAAACGGAAAATGTTAATTTGTTCAAAGTGATTGGTATCCAGTTTATAATCAAGTGTTTTATATTCTAGCATACAGCCTAAACAGTTTACTGTAGTGTTAGTTATTCTTCTGCAGACTTCATCCCCTGAAGAGTCAAAAAAAGGCTTGTTCTTGGCCCTGGTCATGAGAGTGATGTTTTAATGTGCTAAAAATAGTGTGTGAGAGAAATGTTCTGAGCCCTGTTCTAGAGGAGACCCACCCTGACCAGGCACAGAAGAACATTCTTATTTCCCCTTTTCATGTGAGATGAACTATTTTTACCCAGGAAAGTAAACGTCCTAACATAACGTAACGGGGCCTGTGGCACTGAACTACCGAGTCAAATCATGTCTCATCGGTGTATCATTTTAACCAGGCTGTGTGGTTGGCGAACGTGAGGAGAAAATGTATTATGAGCACACGGTTTGTATCGTCTTGTACGCGGTTTTGGACACGGAGAGGGCATGGTTTGGGTCTGGATGGATCTTGTAAGTCAGGTAGTTGCAGAAAGAAGGTATAAGATATTGTTGATTAATTCAGATCATTTCTCTTCAGTGTGGTCGACTTCCTCTAACAGATGTTTAAGGCCATTGTTTCCTGAAGGCTGTAAAGGGATAGATATGATTGTAATGACAGACATTTAATTTTGTGACATAATGGTAAAAAAAACAAAACAACGACTGATAAAAACAGATGGACAATGTTTGGAAAAGTCATACACAGATTGAACTCATTTTGAACCTGTTTTACAAATACACGTTTTTGCGCAAGGAATAGCTTCATCTTTATTTTCATGTTGCTCTGCCAATGCGTTTGTTTCTCCATTTCACTGGATTTTATTGTAGCAAGAAAACATGGACAGGGGGACAATATTGAAACATCTCCCAGTGTAGCGTTCCTAAGAACACCGGGACCTTCATCTGCCATTCTGCAGTGATGAAGCTTGCCTTAGTTCAGGTGGGACACTTCAAGTCGGTGCAGCTGTCCGTCAGCTGACGTACATGCAAAACATCACAAGTTCAGGGACAGGCTTAAAGACAGCCACGTTATGCAACACTCCAAAATGAAGTACCCATATACCCCTATACTTGTCCCACCCCACCCACCGCTCCCATCCTCCACCTACTAGGCTGCTGTGTATTTACCTACCTTCGGGGTTTGATAGTTATGAGCTGAGAGCTCCCTACTTTATGTTATTCTTAATTTTATGTTGGTAAACTTCAGGCTGGGAGCTATACAGAATGGAGACGTCCAATTACAGTACGCCAAACATAATGTATTACCATTTTCATTTAATAAACCTAAGTGTAAAATATATTTTCGAAATTTGATTCCCAATGCTCGTTTCTGACCGTGGGAATGTTGTAGGTGTTAGCAAGATAAATGTTTGCTTGATCTTCTTAAAATAATACATTTTAGTACCCAAAAAAGAATTTCAATGAAGATTGGGGAAAAAAAAGATTTCAATGCACATTTATCTATTTATGAATGTGTAGTTCCTTAGAGGCTTGAATTTGCATGTTCCAAAAAGTGCCAAAAAGTAAGCAAAGTCAGCCATCTTAACCGTAATATTTTGAATAGACACGATGAGACATAATCCAGTAGGGCAGCGTTTCCCAAACTGTGGGGCGCGCCCCCCTAGTGGGGCGCGGGGGTACTGCAGGGGGGGCGCAGAAAAAAAAAAAATTATTAGAAGAAAAGAAAATGTGGGAATACTGCTGCCTTTTGCAACATCGTACCTGTGTGAGATAGGCTTTTCTGCTGTTGCTGCTATCAAAAGCAAATACAGGTCGAAGTTGAACATTGAGAATGAACTGAGAGTGGCAGTCTCAAAACAACAACCCCGCTTTGAGAAGATTTGCAAGGCAAAGCAAGCACACACAAGTCATTGATCGTAATTGTGATAGGAATGTGTAGAGTAAGAATGGTGATGCAGTAGACATTAGTTAATGTTGATATGTTGAATATTTCAGTGGCACAGGATCATTTGCCAAGCACTTATGTTCCTTTTTAACCCATAATAAAATATAAAACTATAGTTGGATATATGTGTCTTGTTATTATTAGAAGAGAAAATGTAATGTTTGTACAACTTTATACAATTAATTATATCAATCTAGGTGGGGACCGGGTTAGGGGGGGCTCGAAAATATTTCCAATTACCCAAGGGGGGCCTGATTGAAAAAGTTTGGGAACCGCTGCAGTAGGGAGTTCTGAATACGGAAACTAGTGTCATGCATGATAGTGTGATATTCAACACATTTTCAGACTGTTTACTAAAACTCTGGTTGAATAAGCGCACTTTAATCACTTTTTGAGACTTATTTGTAGATTCATTTTGAGGTATTTTGCTGTTTGTTGCTAATTCAAGCTCTGTCTATCTGGGTCCTGGTACAATGGCCCTATGGTACATGAGGTTTAGGAGTAGAACAAGACCAGGATACTCTAGGATCTTCTCCAGCAGGCCTCCCCATCCAGCCTCTAGCTCTCTGCTCTATAGCCTCTAGCTCTCTGCTCTACAGCCCCTAGCTCTCTGCTCTACAGCCTCTAGCTCTCTGCTCTCTACAGCCCCTAGCTCTCTGCTCTCTACAGCCTCTAGCTCTCTGCTCTACAGCCTCTAGCTCTCTGCTCTACAGCCTCTAGCTCTCTGCTCTACAGCCTCTAGCTCTCTGCTCTCTACAGCCCCTAGCTCTCTGCTCTACAGCCCCTAGCTCTCTGCTCTCTACAGCCCCTAGCTCTCTGCTCTACAGCCCCTAGCTCTCTGCTCTCTACAGCCTCTAGCTCTCTGCTCTCTACAGCCTCTAGCTCTCTGCTCTACAGCCTCTAGCTCTCTGCTCTCTACAGCCCCTAGCTCTCTGCTCTACAGCCTCTAGCTCTCTGCTCTCTACATCCTCTAGCTCTCTGCTCTCTACAGCCCCTAGCTCTCTGCTCTACAGCCTCTAGCTCTCTGCTCTCTACATCCTCTATCTCTCTGCTCTCTACAGCCCCTAGCTCTCTGCTCTACAGCCCCTAGCTCTCTGCTCTCTACAGCCCCTAGCTCTCTGCTCTACAGCCCCTAGCTCTCTGCTCTCTACAGCCCCTAGTAGGGCTGGGTTCAAAAAATCGATTTCCCGATTCTGAATCGATCTTCATTAAAATGAGCGATTATCGATTCATAAATCCCGAGATCGATTTTGTTTTTGTTTTTTTGCTTGCAGCTTCAACCCGCAACGAGATCTCGTGGCCAGATCTCGCGCTACAAGAATTTATCATATCTCACGCAACGTGAGGTCTCAACACTAAAATCTAAAAACATGGCGATGGCAGGGACACTCAAGTCACCACCAGGCTTAAAGTCAGATGTCTGGGTGCATTTTGGATTTTAAAAATGTGACGATAGAGATGAGCTGGACAAAAGCAAAGTCATATGTAAATAAAAAGTACATTCATGTAACTGCTTTGGAGTCAATTCATTGATATGTTTAACAATGCTACATGTTATAGGGTTCCTTGAACCATTTATAGCATTAGTTCAGAGAATCTCTTTCATATTCAAGCAAAAAATGTATATTGTAACTAGATCGAATCGGAATCGAATCGAATCGAATCGAATCGTGAATCGAATCGAATCGGGCTGTGAATCGAGCTGTGAATCGGAATCGAATCGTTTTGGGAAATCAGTGGCGATACCCAGCCCTAGCTCTCTGCTCTACAGCCTCTAGCTCTCTGCTCTACATCCTCTAGCTCTCTGCTCTCTACAGCCCCTAGCTCTCTGCTCTACAGCCCCTAGCTCTCTGCTCTACAGCCCCTAGCTCTCTGCTCTCTACAGCCTCTAGCTCTCTGCTCTCTACAGCCTCTAGCTCTCTGCTCTACATCCTCTAGCTCTCTGCTCTACAGCCCCTAGCTCTCTGCTCTACAGCCTCTAGCTCTCTGCTCTACAGCCCCTAGCTCTCTGCTCTCTACAGCCCCTAGCTCTCTGCTCTACAGCCCCTAGCTCTCTGCTCTACAGCCCCTAGCTCTCTGCTCTCTACATCCTCTAGCTCTCTGCTCTCTACAGCCTCTAGCTCTCTGCTCTACAGCCCCTAGCTCTCTGCTCTCTACAGCCCCTAGCTCTCTGCTCTACAGCCCCTAGCTCTCTGCTCTCTACAGCCCCTAGCTCTCTGCTCTACAGCCCCTAGCTCTCTGCTCTCTACATCCTCTAGCTCTCTGCTCTCTACAGCCCCTAGCTCTCTGCTCTACAGCCTCTAGCTCTCTGCTCTACAGCCTCTAGCTCTCTGCTCTCTACAGCCTCTAGCTCTCTGCTCTACAGCCCCTAGCTCTCTGCTCTCTACAGCCCCTAGCTCTCTGCTCTACAGCCCCTAGCTCTCTGCTCTACAGCCTCTAGCTCTCTGCTCTACATCCTCTAGCTCTCTGCTCTCTACAGCCCTCGCCGGTTGCCGCGGGTGATGACAGGAAGTGGCAGGGTGACAAGTGGGCCTGAGCAGCGAATGGTGGCCTTGCTGACACAAAAGGGAAAGAACGCAGCCCTAATCAGCCACACAGCTGGGAAATAATGCATGCCATTGTGGCCTAGCCCGGGCGTGGGCCTCAGCCCCGCTCAGTAATGTCCCCCCCCCCCCCACACACACACACACATGCGCCGGCTGAGCGGAGAGAGAACATGGAGGGGTATGGGTGAAACGGTTTGGTTAATAAACACACAGTGTGCTATCAAACGTGCCAATGGTGCACCACGGGAGGTGTGTGACCGTTTTTGGCATTCAATTTGTGGGCATATTGCATTTGATTGGAATTCATACTAGGGGTGGAGTGGCCTATGGTGGAGTGGCCTAGACAGTGGTTTCCATGACGACGACTACTACCACATCGATTTTAGGCCAGCTGTTCGACAAATGGAATAGATAGCATGAGGTGATATTGTTTCTTTTTGAATACACATATTTTTTTTGACAGATGTGAGAGCATACGATACAGAACAGCTTTTTTTTTTTTTTTTAGACCACCTTCATTTCCATATTTATATAAATATAGTTTGGTGGTATATTCATATTCCAATATGATTTGATCCCATTCACATACAGTATAACGTGCCACAACACGAAACATTTCACTCAGACAGCTTATATACTGTATATGTGGGTGTTAGGGTGAGGCAACCAAAGAGAGCAGTTCTGCTTTTGCAATCAGTTGCAGAAGGCAGCTCTGAGGAAGCTAGCTCTGAGAAGGCAGCTCTGAGCAGGCAGCTCTGAGGAAGCAGCTCTGAGAAGCTAGCACTGAGGAAGCTAGCTCTGAGAAGCTAGCTCTGAGGAAGCTAGCTCTGAGCACGCTAGCTCTGAGAAGCTAGCTCTGAGGAAGCTAGCTCTGAGAAGCTAGCTCTGAGCACGCTAGCTCTGAGAAGCTAGCTCTGAGGAAGCTAGCTCTGAGAAGCTAGCTCTGAGGAGGCTAGTTCTGAGCAGGCTAGCTCTGAGGAGGCAGCTCTGAGGAGGCGTGAAGCCTGACAGGATGTAGCCTGCTCACAGAGGCCTCCATGTTGGGCGGCCCTGCCTTGTGAGGCCTAGCTACCAGAGGATGTGGTTACTTCCTGTAGTGAAGCTTGGTAGAGAGGGAGAGCTTGGGGGGACAACATGTCCCCTTAGTACACAAGCACACAAAATAAAAACTCCTGTGAACTTGTTTAGAGAGCCATTATCAAATACTTCATTTAATCATTAAGTCTTTTCTTTTCTTATTGTTGAACAGACATGGGCAAAGGACATGTATCACAATTACACTATTATTAGTGTGGCAGTTCAATAGAAATAGATCATTTCTTGATAATGTTCATCTGTTCCAGAGGACCCATTTGGCTTGTGAGTGCTCATTTTAGAACTAGTGGCTGAAAAAAAAATATATATATATATATATATATATATTAAAAAAAAGAACAATAAAACATCCTGTATAATCTATTTAATCGTTTTTGTTACTGTGTAAAAAAAAAACAATGATTTATCTACAGTTTTTTCACCCTCAAACGTTTTTTTGGGGGGGGAAATGGTGTATCACATCACGAAGAAAAACAAAGCCACTACATTTATTTTTGGTTTACTGTGAGGTCAGTTTGCCTCTTTTTCCAATAAGCTAATAATACCTCGTCAGGGCAGGAATCAGTGTACTGTCTCCCTCCGTGGGTTTCCTCTCATTGTTTCTCTCAGTGTCTGAGGCTGATCAATCATTTTTGTCCAGTACCTCCCTGTACGCAATCATCTGTACCTAGCACGGAGAAGGTATGTCTCCCATTCCCCTGACTCTGTAACTGTCTGCCCCACCCTCCTCCCTCGAGTGAGGAAGAGAGTTTATAGTAACACGCAATGACTCAAAGGAAGTCTACCTGAAGTGTATTTCATAGAATGGTTTTTGGACTCGGAGCCACAAACACTTGAAATGAAGACAAAAGGATTGTTTCACTTCTCGGATCAACTTAATGATATCGTATCATACTTTTAGATGATTGTATTACGTTTGTGTTGATTACTTAGTAATAGCTTTAGCTAACAAGGCCTGTTGTGAACATTTGGGGGGGACGGGCTCCCTCACAAACCTTTCAAATCTCCTATTTTCCCCAAACCTGCTCTTTGAGGATCAACACTGCGCAGCTATTTCAAGTGAACCTGACCCAACTGATCAAAAATGTTCCTTTCCTTTTCTGCCTGTTCTGTGTTTACAACCACGGTGACATTTGGAATGAAAACGGTCTCTCGCCGTCCACCCACAAGTTATTTCTTGGGAAAGTATCCACCCTGCTACAAGTCTAGAGAGTGCCATTTAGTCATTACCATCTGCCAAACAAATTGTAATCACACAAATATACCAACAACAATGCTCTGCCCCATGTTGTTGGCAGGTGCCCCACTGCTGCGAGCCTCTCTGTCTGGGGTTATAGGCTTAGGCTACAGAAACAAACATTCAGTGGTACAACATTTACGGTAGTTGATTGTTACAGATAGAAAATGCAATCTAATGGAGCTGATAGGTGCCCTTCAACGCACGTCTCTTAACAGGACTTGGCTGGTTCAATAAAGGGTAAAAAAGGAACATAACTTTTACCCGCTGTATTTGCACTCAAGCTTTCTATTTGGAGCTTTATAGATGTCGTTCGTGTTGTTAACGTTTGCTATTGTGTTTCTGATGTTGTTCAGAGAATAAAACTGGAACACGTATCCCATTTTTGTCGTTTTGTCGTGAAAATAAGAATGATACAGTCATGATACCATAAACCGTGGTTAAACCGTAAACCGCGGTTTAATTTGGGGGCGTTTTAACGAAACGATACCGCCCAACCCTTCGTCTAACAATTATTCCGCAACACACATCACTCATACACCAGCCTCTTCTGAGGGATCATGGTGATGATGCTAAGCTAACTACAGTGACAGTCGACAACAGTATCGACCATTCTTCATCTACGTCAGTCACTTATTGATGGGAGGATGGTCTTGCTTCCAAATTAAAATGTGTATCACCATAAATGAAGATTCAACATCCTAGTTTAATGAAGTGTGGTTCAACATCCTAGTTTAATGAAGTGTGGTTCAACATCCTAGTTTAATGAAGTGTCATTCCACATCTTAGTTTAATGAAGTGTGATTCAACATCCTAGTTTAATGAAGTGTCATTCAACATCCTAGTTTAATGAAGTGTGATTCAACATCCTAGTTTAATGAAGTGTGATTCAACATCCTAGTTTAATGAAGTGTCATTCAACATCCTAGTTTAATGAAGTGTGATAACATCCTAGTTTAATGAAGTGTCATTCAACATCCTAGTTTAATGAAGTGTGATAACATCCTAGTTTAATGAAGTGTGATTCAACATCCTAGTTTAATGAAGTGTGATAACATCCTAGTTTAATGAAGTGTCATTCAACATTCTAGTTTAATGAAGTGTGGTTCAACATTCTAGTTTAATGAAGTCTGTTTCAACATCCTAGTTTAATGAAGTCTGTTTCAACATCCTAGTTTAATGAAGTGTGATTCAACATCCTAGTTTAATGAAGTGTGGTTCAACATCCTAGTTTAATTAAGTCTGTTTCAACATTCTAGTTTAATGAAGTCTGTTTCAACATCCTAGTTTAATGAAGTCTGTTTCAACATCCTAGTTTAATGAAGTCTGTTTCAACATCCTAGTTTAATGAAGTGTGATTCAACATCCTAGTTTAATGAAGTCTGTTTCAACATTCTAGTTTAATGAAGTGTCATTCAACATCCTAGTTTAATGAAGTCTGTTTCAACATCCTAGTTTAATGAAGTGTGATAACATCCTAGTTTAATGAAATGTGATTCAACATCCTAGTTTAAGCCAATTGCAGCAAGGCTACATTAGGTTGCTCCTTTACCTCGCTGTAATTAATGACCCTAATAACAATATTAACATGTTGTTACTACACACTAACTAACTGCTTTGTAATTGGAGTTCACTAGTACTCTTATGTAACATACTGTTGATAGACAGTATTAGAACTAGAGTAATTATGGTATTGTTATTCAGGTTTAAGAGGAACATAGTGTAAAGTGTTACCTACTGTATATTCCTAATCAGATGCATCTAATTTGATAAACAAGAATCATCTAGAAAGGGCAAACTGTAGGGGCAGTGGCACTATTACTTCCACTCAACTAATGGGTTGTTAATTCCCTGAGATGACTCATTTTGAACGGTTTCTATCCTGAACAGATCAGTGTGCGAGTTACCACAATGGATGCAGAGTTGGAGTTTGCCATCCAGCCCAACACAACAGGAAAGCAACTGTTTGACCAGGTATGTACTGATGTTATTATTATTATTATTATTACTTATGTATGTATTATGATATTTGGAGGCAAGGCAAGTTCATTTGTATAGCACTTTTCATACAACAGGGGCAATTCAAAGTGCTTTACATACATTATTAAAATACAGCAAGAGGAGCATAGTAAGGAAATAAAAATGACAATGAAGAAAAGCAAATAAAAGAAGTACATAGATAAACATTGAATAAGACAATAGTTTATGGATAAAAGACATTGATAGAAGTGTTTGTGTTTAATTATAACTGCTGCAAAACATGAAGGTTTTTTAGCTTAGATTTAAATATTTGTAGGGTTTTGGCCTGTTTGATTTCTTCAGGGAGTTTGTTCCAGGAGCGTGCGGCAGCGTGACTGAAAGCTGCTGCAAGTTGGAGCAAGTAAAATGTTCACCTAGTACAAGTGCCACAGGCAGACACAGTGCTAGAGAATATATTGATAATATTGTGAACATGAACATTTTGACATGACTCAACCCTAGCATGCTAATAGTCCTAGTCCCCTAGGTGGCAAACACCACTTACTTCGGAATGTTTTTCCGACACCAATCAGTGAGAACTGGAAGCAGGGGACACCAAACGCCAATTGGGAGCGACTGAAGTGGGTGTCTATTTTTAGGGGGAAGTTTCACTCTCGCTGTGCTCTATGGCATGCGTTCTCCTCAGACAGAATGTTAGTCATAGAATCCACTGGCAGCACAAAGGAACTGAACTTCCAAGAAAATAAAGGCATGCTTTGTTCTTCTCAACTTTTTCATTTGCACTTTCTCTTTCCAAGTGGGTGGAGTAATTTCCCCCCGTGGACCATTTTGCCATCCTAGAACAAATATATCATTAGAAACGTGTTATTCTCAACAAAGATTCTAAAAAGACAAGCCGCTATATTAGGTCGCAAATTTGACCGACACAATCAGGACGAATGATTTACCTGATCACTGATCACCAGACCACCCGTCTCAACTCTCCTTTCTCCCAATCAGATGGCTGGGGAGACTGGGAGAAGATGAGGTGATGAGGTGATGATGGTGTAATGTTCTGGCGTAGTGGTGTGTGTTTAAACATTGCCTCATGAATGAGGAACCCAGCTCCCCAAGTCAGTGTAAACAGCCTCTCCTCAAAGATATCTAGTGCGAGAGCGCTCATGGTTCTGATGTTCAAGTGCATCGTGCAAGATAAAAGACAATAAAGAGCGCACACCCACGTCGGGGTGCTGAGTTACTAAAGGAGGAACTAAACTCTAAAATGGATGAAAAGGAAAGTTCACGCTCGTGTCTCATTGCTGCGGTGACATTTTATTCACCGTCAATGTTTTCGGCTTAGTAGCTTTCCTCGGGGGTGTGAGACTCCCTCAAAGTTGCCTCTCTCACAACACAACACTCACGGCTGTATGGCAAGCCAGCACTGGCCCTGATAACCTCTCTGTTGTTGTAGCAGAGAAGCCAGGCATGATCTAAACTAAAGGCACCCACTGCCCCCTACATCACCCATGTCATCATTCTCGGCATCCATTGTTTACCTTCTGCTACTTCTGAATAACTTTATGAATGATGAATCATTAGGAATTCCTATGTAATTGCTCCTATATAGTATACATCCCTGTCAAGACTGGTCACATGTTCCCTTTGCGTTGTTTGTGGTGGGCAGTCTGGGCAAGTGACTGGATGACCCCCCCCACAGCCATTAGATAAGATTACAACACAGTTTCCACAGTACTCTGCCAGCCAGACAGAGAGATACGTAGGGCAGCAATAGAAATGCTTAAGGACGATGTTGAAGTGTATTATCTTGTTCTTGCTTATACGATCATTCTGTTTTGTTATTAAAGTCATACAAAAAAAATATTGATCAAATATGGAAATGGAATTATGGGAAATGAGAAAGAGATAGAGTATCCTGGTGGACTGTCCTGTCATTACTCCGCCGTTCATTTATGGTCAGTAGCCACACATGACCGTCACCATTGTCTGTATGCACCCCATTAAGAAACCTTTCAGATAATAATAATAATAATAATAATAATAATAACTTATTTGTATAGCACTTTTCCTGCAAACGTTGCAGCTCAAAGTGCTATAATCATAATAAAATGATTTAGTCATTTAAAGGCAATATTAAAAAGATGGGTTTGACTTGAAAATATTTGCTGAGGTTGCATCCCTAATGTAAACTGGCAGTGCATTCCACAATTTGGGTGCATAAAATGAGAATGCAGCCTCGCCAAATCTCTTCTTTTGTACATGTGGTACACAGAGAAAGCCAGCGTCAGAAGACCTGAGAGCTCTATTGGGCTGATATGCTAGCAATTTTTTTTTCAGATATTCTGGTGCTGTGCCAGTGAGAGCTTTCAGATGGAATACTGTGTCCCGGAATGCAAATGTCACACAACAAAACACAGTTTTCCCACAGACAATTGGACACAATTTGACCCTTGTTGAGAGTAAAGTACTGTTTGTTGAGAGTAAAGTACTGTCTGTTGAGAGTAAAGTACTGTTTGTGGTGGGTTACCTGAAGGTTGTGAAGACGATTGGACTGCGGGAGGTGTGGTTCTTTGGACTCCAGTACCAGGACACCAAGGGCTTCTCCACATGGCTAAAGCTCAATAAGAAGGTGAGTGCCTCTCTGTTTGGGATTAAAACATACAGGGCAACGCACACACAGTGAACCTATTAAAAAGCAGTGTTCCAGTGTTCAGGCTTTTCCTCATGATTTGATGCCTCGATATCTGTGGACTGATGAGTGAGGCTTCAAGCCATAGCAACTTTTTGTAACAGATGAACGGCTCCCTACACCAGTCCTGACACATGTATGATCTCCTAACCTCTAAACCAGTCTATATCTGACCTCCTAACCTCTAAACCAGTCTATATTTGACCCCTCCTAACCTCTAAACCAGTCTATGTCTGACCTCCTTACCTCTAAACCAGTCTATGTCTGACCTCCTTACCTCTAAACCAGTCTATGTCTGACCCCTCCTAACCTCTAAACCAGTCTATATCTGACCCCTCCTAACCTCTAAACCAGTCTATGTCTGACCTCCTAACCTCTAAAGTTAACCATGTATGTATGTATGTGTGTATGACCCCCTAACACATATATGACCCCATGACCCCTCTCAGGTGACGGCCCAGGACGTGAGGAAGGAGAGCCCGCTGCTGTTCAAATTCCGGGCCAAGTTCTTCCCGGAGGACGTCTCGGAGGAGCTGATCCAGGAGGCGACCCAGCGGCTGTTCTTCCTGCAGGTGAAGGAGGGCATCCTCAACGACGACATCTACTGCCCCCCGGAGACCGCCGTGCTGCTGGCCTCCTACGCCGTGCAGGCCAAGTACGCCGACTACAACAAGGACGCCCACACGCCCGGTTACCTGTCTGGAGACAAGCTGCTCCCCCAGAGGTCAGCGCTCTCCTAAACAATCTTCACATGTGTTTTTTGAATGCTTGTATCCGTTACTCTCTAGCACCCATACCAGTGTCTGATGTATACCGACTGTCTCCGATAATAGCCGGTGTCATCTAATGATGACATTAGCAAATGTGACACATTCTAATGCTTAGGTCCTCATGTCGGGATCTGATGTAATGATCAGACTTTTCTTTTCGAGAAATGTGAATCCGTTTCCGTGTTGTCAAGTCAAATCAAGTCAAGTCAAGTCAGCTTTATTTGTATAGCACGTTTACATACAGCAGTGGCTGAACCAAAGTGCTTCACAGTTGTAGAACAGATAATGCAGGAAATTAATAAGATGCACAATGCACACAATACAATTCAATACAAGATATGGTTGAAAATCAATGACACATCGCTCGTCAACTATAACACTGCTTGTTTTGTGAGCCTGTTAACAATGTAAAGTAGTGTTATAGCTAACTAGGTAGCAGTGGGGGATTACTCACCCAATCCATTTCGTTGCAGTATTTTGGCTTGACGAGCGAGTTTGGGTTGTGATTGTCAACAACGTTGAAACGTAGTTCCGTGTTTCAAAAAGAAAAGTCCGAACATTTTAATTTTGGTTGCCGACATGCGGACCAAATGATCAGATTGTCTAATCTAATTGTCAAATCAGCTCCTGTCCCTAATACACGCCCCCGGTCAAAAATAAATAGTTTATGGTATGTTTATGGTATGTGTTCTCCATTGATATTAGCTAGATGATTAAAGTGACTCATTTGACACATAAAGCGACAACTCTGGTTTCTGCTGGGATCACTTGTTGAAGATGTACTGGTCATGTTGTATCTGAGGAAGGAAGTCTGTCTGATTCGCCCTTTGGCAGCTCCACAGGACAGCATGAATGACCCAGCACTTTCTATTGGAATGGGTGACTTCCACTTAAACAACAACACACAGAGCTCAGTAGATCTCTGTAGAGTCATGCTCTGTCCTGCCTGTAGATTAGATTAGATTAGATTAGATTAGATTCAACTTTATTGTCATTGCAGCGTACAAGTACCAGACAATGAAATGCAGTTTAGCATCTAACCGTGCAAATTGCAAATAGTGATATAAAGTTTGGCATGTAGGCCTATGGTATTTAGCGGTATATACAGGAGAGGATAGCAGCAAGCTATGTACAGTTAAGGTAGCTATGTACAGTTAAGGTAGCTATGTACAGTTAAAGATAGCTATGTACAGTTAAGGTAGCTATGTACAGTTAAGGTAGCTATGTACAGTTATGGTAGCTATGTACAGTTAAGGTAGATATGTACAATATGGTATGTACAGTTAAGGTAGCTATATACAGTTAAGGTAGCTAGGTACAGTTAAGGTAGCTATGTACAGTTAAGGTAGCTATGTACAGTTACGGTAGCTATGTACAGTTAAGGTAGATATGTACAGTATGGTATGTACAGTTAAGGTAGCTAGGTACAGTTAAGGTAGCTATGTACAGTTAAGGTAGTACAGTTAAGGTAGATATGTACAGTTAAGGTAGCTATGTACAGTTAAGGTAGATATGTACAGTTAAGGTAGCTAGGTACAGTTAAGGTAGCTATGTACAGTTAAGGTAGCTATGTACAGTTAAGGTAGATATGTACAGTTATGGTAGCTATGTACAGTTAGGGTAGTTAGGTACAGTTAAGGTAGATATGTACAGTTAAGGTAGCTATGTACAGTTAAGGTAGCTATGTACAGTTACGGTAGATATGTACAGTTACGGTAGATATGTACAGTTAAGGTAGCTATGTACAGTTAAGGTAGATATGTACAGTTATGGTAGCTATGTACAGTTACGGTAACTAGGTACAGTTAAGGTAGCTAGGTACAGTTAAGGTAGCTAGGTACAGTTAAGGTAGGTACAGTTAAGGTAGATAGGTACAGTTAAGGTAGCTAGGTACAGTATGATGTATACAGCTCCATGGTGGTGTTTCCAGACTGTAGGACTTGATGGGGTGTTCTTCGTGTTTTCAGAGTCCTGGACCAGCACAAGCTCAACAAGGAGCAGTGGGAGGAGAGGATCCAGGTGTGGCACGAGGAGCACAAGAGCATGCTTAGGTACTGGGGCTGCACTGCACAGACACGCACACGTACAAGCACATGGTACACTCTAAGCATTGTTTTTTGAGGCCATGCTTTTCTGGTTATCCCAAGTCATAATAGTGTTTCCCCTACCGTTACTTACCCACCCCCCCCCACCCGCACCCTGAAAAACATTGGCCCCTCCATAGATGTCTGTTTTGAAAGTTGAATATGTCTACTCTGCATAGTAGGAGATCTCCAGGGGGTCGATTGCTGTGGCTACTCTCATAGTGCCGACAGACTTTCACTCTGAGAGCTTCTTTTGATATTGTGTTATGTTTGATAATCATGTCTGCTTAATGACTTGTTACTTCGTTGTGGATGGGAATAGGTGTGTGTGTCTGTGTCTCTGTGTGTGTGTGTGTGTGTGTGTGTATGGGTTATGTATGTGTGTGTGTATGGGTTATTTGTGCGTGTGTGTGTGTGTATGGGTTAGGTGTGCGAGTGTGTGGCGTGTGTGTCTGTGTGTGTCTGTGTGTGTCCCTCTGTGTGCGCGTGTCAAAAAAAGACGAATTTCGATTTTTCCTGTCATCTTCTCCACAGAGAGGACTCCATGATGGAGTATCTGAAGATCGCTCAGGACCTGGAGATGTACGGCGTCAACTACTTCAGCATCAAGAACAAGAAAGGCTCAGAGCTGTGGTTAGGAGTGGACGCCCTGGGGCTCAACATCTACGAACAGAACGACAAGTGAGTGACTCGCTCCAAACGTCAAGGGCATTTGATATATACTGTATATACTTACTTCAACAAGGGTCCCAGAATGATATGAAACCCTGTGACTCTATGTAGATATATACGCTACAAAGTCAGGTCCATTGGTCCTTTCTATACAATGTTTTTTCAGAATCTATAAAGTCTTTTCATTATACATCGGCAGTTCAATTAAAGTCATTTTTTCCCTTACAATCCATTATATTGTGAACAGACATAGATATAGTATGACAGGCAGCAAAGACAAGGCTAATAGACATCCTTACAGAGAGACAGAGACAAAAAGACAGACAGACAGACACCAGGACGGACACGGACCGTAGAATGCTGATTAGACGTCAACGATAGACAAAACATACCGGGCTATCTGCATATACTTCAAATCCAAACAGAGAGACCAACCAACAGGCAGCAGAACAGCTAACATAACATTCAATACAACAACATCATCATACACAGTTGTAGTGGCTTTTTTGGGGGGGTTCTGCATCTTCGGTCAATTATGGAGCTTTTTTCTGGTTCTCTTACTGACAGTAACTCTGTACCGCACCTGGTTGTTTTTCAGTTAACAGTCGACAAGTTCAAAAAGATGACGCGGTTGTTTTATTGAAATCCCATGATGCATCTGTAAGACAGCTGACCAGATTTCCTTGTCGTTGTTTTTCCCCTCAACAGAATGACGCCCAAAATCGGATTCCCATGGAGTGAAATCAGGAATATTTCGTTTAACGACAAGAAGTTTGTCATCAAACCCATTGACAAGAAAGCACCGGTAACGTCACCCGATTTGTTATGGAGTGAAACAATGATGGTCGCCATACTTATTATCGGAGACACTTGTCTAAACAATCTCCTTCTTTCTCCTTAGGACTTTGTATTCTATGCTCCGAGACTGCGCATCAACAAGCGCATCCTGGCACTTTGCATGGGGAACCATGAGCTGTATATGCGCCGTCGCAAACCCGACACCATCGAGGTGCAGCAGATGAAAGCCCAGGCCCGAGAGGAGAAGAACCACAAGAAGATGGAGAGGTGAGCGGCACAATGACCTGCTAGCTAACTACCGAGAGCACTGCTAGCACTTTGAGATTTGTTATGTAAACTGCTTTTACAAATAAAATGTATTATTATTATTTATTATTACTGTTGACAGGATCTGAAATAGACATCACACAGAGACCTGGGGTTACTCCTGCCTCTGTGTTTGAATGACCTACAGGATATATGCCACACCCACACACACACACGCACACACACACACACACACACACACACACACACACAAACATAACCCATACACATATGCACATAAACATGAATTAGGGTTAGGGTTAGGTAATCTATCCCATGAAAATACAGATTTCTCCAGAATGCTGCAGGTGCGAACAGGTGACCAGATTGTCCAATGATCCAGTTGTTATTAGGTGATGCCTCTCTCTCCAAACCCCTCCTCCCCTCTAACCCTCAGTGAGCACCGAAACATTGACAGATCACTTTGGGCAAATTGTTCCATTGGCCTATTGTTCCGTGGACGAAGGGTTCACAATGTGAGGAAGTCGTCCTATGTTCCGTCCCTTCTTCTGTCTCCCTGTTTACGTTACGGCCTCTCTCTCCGTTCCTCCCAGGGCGCTGCTGGAGAACGAGAAGAAGAAGAGAGAGATTGCGGAAAAAGAGAAGGAAAAGATTGAGAAGGAAAAGGAGGAGTTGATGGAGAGACTGAAACAGATCGAGGAACAGACGAAAAAAGCTCAACAAGGTAGGGAACCCCCCTCCCCCCAATGAACCCCCTCCCCCCAATACATGAACCCCCCCCCTCCCTTCCCCCAATACATGAGAGAACGTCTTTTCCATCTCATGGTTTTAAGATCCACTATTGTACATTGTACAAGTGTATTCGTTGTATATCATTATAGACCGGTGTCAAAACATTGATGTTTGTGTGTGTGTGTGTGTGTGTGTGTTTGTGTTTGCGTGTGCGTGTACGTGTGCGTGTGAGTGTGCGTGTGCGTCTGTGCTGTGCGTGCATGTGTGTGTGTCCTCTGTGGCTCAGTTGGTAGAGCATGGCGTTAACAACGCTTAGATTGTGGGTTCGATTCCCGTCGGGACCCTATATACTGAAAATGGATGCGTTCACTGCAATGTAAGTCGCTTTGGAGAAAAGCATCAGCTAAATAGCATATGTTCTTATAATGATGCAGAGTTGGAGGAGCAGACGAGGAGGGCTATAGAGCTGGAGCAGGAGAGGAAGAGGGCTCAGGAGGAGGCCGAGCGTCTGGAGAAGGAGCGCAAGATGGCCGAGGAGGCCAAGACCGCCCTGCTGCAGCAGTCTGAGAACCAGATGAAAAACCAGGAACATCTGGTGAGTGACTCACAGACCCACGTCTTATGTACCGTGGCGTGATTCATCACGGCAGTCGATCAACTTCTTCTGGAAATTGAGAAATCGTGAGCTTAGAATTATAAGGTTCTATCTCCGTTTAGGGTAGTTCAGAGATATTGAGCGTCAAAGTTTTTACATTCCATTATGTTTTGTGAGATGGAACCTTTGTATTTTATTGATTACTAACTAAAACATTTCAACATTTAAAAATTAACACCACACAGGCATTTATAATTTATAAATTATAAACACCTAATGGATCAGATTATGTAAAAAACTCAATTTTGACCAAAAATTGAGATAGAACCTTATAATTCTAACGTCACGAAATGAAACGAGACTCAACTACCGTGATAAATCGCCGTTCACCACAGTATTGTACGATATGTGTTATTTTATACCTGCTTTCTGTCTGTACACTGCGAAAAGTCAAGTGAGATGAAATGTCTTAAATCAAGGCCGTTTTTTGGTCTGACTGAACTAGTTTTGAGATGTCTTTTACTTGTTGTTAAGAAAATCTTGGTGAAATGTGACATTTTCCTATTCTGGTTGGCGGATGGTTTTCTTTAGTGGTAGTCGATGTACAATCATGGAAAGAAAGTGTCCAAAGTAAACCTCTCTCACCCATAGGCCACCGAGCTGGCGGAGCTGACCTCAAAGATCTCCTTACTGGAGGATGCCAAGCAGAAGAAGGAAGATGAGGCCATACAGTGGCAAGAAAAGGTGGGGTCACACACACACACACACACACACATGCACACACACATGCACACGCACACACACACTCTCTCCACTACAATCAACCGTTACTAAAAATCCAGTAGAACATCAGAAGTATCAAGTCATGCTACGATGATCCAACCACAGATCAGACCTTAAGAGAATATGCTGTTTGTGGAGTAATACAGCAGCTTGACCACCATATGTGTGTGTGGGTGTTTCTTTGCTTTGAGAGGGGCCTACGCTGACCGCAGCAGACCCTCTCTGGTGACAGACATGACTCCCATCCCCCACCGCCCCTCCCCGCCCCACCCCACCCTCTGTGGGCAGTCAGGGTGAGTCATGGTGGAGGGCCTAGCCTAGCCGTAAGGGGTGGCTGCTCTCTGTACGCTAGGGAAATCCTGTCTGCCTGGGAGGACAGCTCTTGCCCCATTGTGACGCCTTCCCTATTTTAGCATTGGAAAGAATGCAAATTTGAAACGGCAGGTCCCGAATGTCCTGTGATTGTGCCTTCTAGAACAAAAGCCCCATTTTACAAGTCAATGTATTTATGAGCCGAGAACGGCATCGATCGGGGCTCTGCACTGTCACACAGGAAATGTACGTTGTACAATATTGCATCGCACAGGATGTAAGAGTGAAAAGAACATGTTCCGTACTGTGAGCTCAACGTTTCCATGAGGTTTGTGTGCTCGCTTAGTCGGCAGTGAAAGACCCAGTATGGGGAAACACTAGCTGGGTTTCCCCCAAAATGACCCATCCCATTTCAAACCACTCTCCTTTCTGAATCAATTCATGAACCCGGAGTGACTTCCTTCCTTAAGGTTAGAACCACTAGAGGGCACCCTCCCCTACATTATCTGTGATTATGGGGAGAGAGCCACGTTGTCAACTTGTCTTCATCTTCTGTGATTAGAGTGTCAATCAGATGTGGGTATCATCAATCCAACAGCACAAGTCATACATTGAATGCAACTCCAAGTGCTGAATATAAAAACAATAGTAAATAAAATACTCAAACACAATAAAACAAGAGGTAGGAGATAAGAAATGGATCAAATACGACACAATAAAACCAGGGAATAAAACAAGAAATAGTGCAAGTTGAGATGAAAACCGCATAAAAGCCAAGCTGAATTCAGTTTTTTCCCCTCAGCCGTCCGTCTAGTTAATGACTCAGGTGCCCACCTGTCCCCCCCCCCCCCCTTTCTGAGTGGGCTTTGCACTGGACTGAACCCCTGACATTGCACTTGCCACTTGCCCACTGTTGCACTATATTGTTCTTATTCCATTGCACTGATTCGTTATTCATTATTCACTGTTCTGTCCTGTTTGCACTTGTCTCTTTTTGTATATTTGTGAAAAAAAAGAACTAGCACACACACACACCAATGCCACAACAAATTCCTTCTATGTGTTTCGACATAATTGGCAATACATGTTATCTGAATGTGAATCTGCCACCCTCAAGTCAAAGCATGTTATCTGTGTGGTTCCTCCAGGCCACCATGGTGCAGGAGGACCTGGAGAAGACCAAAGAGGAGCTGGCGAACAAAGTGATGGAGTCGACCAAGCAGGAGGAGCCGGTGCAGGCGGAGAACGAGCACGACGAGAACGACGAGAGCAGCGCCGAGGCCAGCGCCGAGTTCTCCGCCGACAACGCCACCTACGGCCGGGACCGCGACGAGGAGGAGCGCATGACCGAGGCGGAGAAGAACCAACGTGTGCAGCAGCATCTAATGGTGAGGGGCTCACGGGAGGGGCAAGGTCGCAACTTTTCAGTTCCATTCATTCCGGAAGTGTTTTTTTGAGACACTCAAATTCCAAATTCCAAAGCTTTTAATAATAAAAAAAATCAATAAACATAAAATTCCAGTAGAATGTAAGTGTGTAATGTTGAGTTGTTGACTGTTGGCACATATACAGCATACCCCAGGCCCAGATAGATTAAATGAATTGGGAAAAATCATTGAAAATGAATGCTTTGAATTGAAAAGGAATTCACCCCCCAAAACATTGCTGTGATTTGTCCACAAATCTCTACTCTAGCTCTGCTCTACACACAGCTGTCGGTGGGGGGTTTAGCCTACATAGAGTAAGACACACTTAAGACATGGCAATAAAGATGGGTTGACTTTTTCCCACCAGGCCTTGAGCTCAGAGTTGGCCGTCGCTCGGGATGAGACCAAGAAGACAGCGAACGACATGATCCACGCGGAGAACGTGAGAGCGGGACGGGACAAGTACAAGACCCTCCGGCAGATCCGGTCGGGCAACACCAAGCAGCGCATCGACGAATTTGAGTGTATGTGATGTGTGTCTGTCCACTGATAGAGCCTCCCACAGCGGGAGAGCCCTACTGTACTTGGTCCATGTATCCTAGACTACAGACCTGCCTTACACAAGATACAATGCCTTCTACCAAAACAAGACTAGAGTCAAGAGTCTAGTAAACCCCAAAATCAAATTGCAAAACAAACACAACAACAAAAAAGCTCCTGCGACAGTGCACGTCAATAACAGTGCACAAATGACATTTATGACTATCATCATTCATAATGACATTTTGGTCGATGCATCAGTTATTTAAGGGAGCCAAATTGAACCAATTTAAGAATGGTTTAAAGTGAATAAGACTTGATTCTATTCTATTTCTAAGTGATCGCATTTGGATTATATATAGTGGAGGATGTTTTTATAGGTGATCAGACGGACGTTAATCCCTCACACCTTTTCTCAAACGGAATGATTTTAACGCAGCTCAAAGCAGGACAGCTGCCATTCAGACTATGTTGGTTGGTCACATTTTAGGTGTAATTGCTCGAGAGCAGGTTTGTTTGTTTTGAGATGGGCCGTTTACTGTAAGCGTTTTCAGCCAACAAAGAGAAAACTTCTGTATTTAGATTTGTGTTTTTTATTCTTTTCTGATTTTTAAGTGTTTTAAAGATGGTTGTCTTTTTAAGAGAATTACATTTTGTTTGGAGACCCTTTACAGTATTACCTTTTACATAAGATTTGTATTATTATTCCATCGGAATAAGCAATGGAATACCACATTTTCCCTTTTTTTCAGAGAGACACATAATCTTGAATGACTTGTTATAGACCAATTGTATCTGCTATGGTTATATAGCCATGCACAATAGTTACAGTAACTAGGAGTTTCTTTTTGTATATCAATCTTTTGCAAAATATTTTACATTTTTTGTGGCATTTGAAGCAATATGATTCTAAGGCCTGCTTTGAAGGATTTATTTTGTAATTTGGATTTTTCAATTTAACAAGTTGTGATAATGTGTAAAAGGATGGACATGTTACAGATTGTAAGTGGCCCTCTAGCTTTTTGTCTATTAAATTATACTGTATGAGTGACTGGAAGCCACCAGCCAGAATGGAAACAGGATAGATATTGTAGATCCTGGCAGTGCCTTGTTGTCTGCAGAATATTTCGGCAGACTTTTGCTGCTTGAAAAGTCTTCATTTCAACTGCCAATAAAAATCAGTGGAAACTGCAGTATACCGTTTTATGTTGTCTGTTTTCCCTTTTGATAATGTTTGTCTGAATGTTTGTCTGATCTACAGTTAGGTCCGGAAATGTTTGGACAGTGACACAATTTTCTAAATTCTGGCTCTGTACGCCACCACAATGGATTTGTAAGGATACATTTGAGATGCAATTGAAGTGCAGACTTTCAGCTTTAATTTAAGGGGTTGAACAAAAATATTGTATGAAACGTTTAGGAATTGCAACCATTTGTATACACAGTCCCCTATTTTCAGCGGCTTAAATGTAATTGGACAAATTAACATAATCATAAATAAAATGCATATTTTTAAGACTTTGTCGAGAATCCTTTGTAGGTAATAACTACCAAAAGTCTGGAACCATGGGCGGAGTTTACGGAAAAAAAATCTATGGTGATTCTTTCTTTTTTTAAATGTTTAAATCATTTTTTTCTTTCTTTTTTTAATTGAAACCCAGTAGAAACCCAAGTCCAAGTAGTACAATAATCATTATTGTATTTTAAACAGTTTTTCAGTGCACAAGGTCAGCTCACTGCCTGGGCTAGAGGTACCGGTACTCCATATGCGCCTTGCCCGAGCGTTTCCCCCTCAATCAGGGTTGCCAGATGGGGCGGGTTACCGCCGAATGGGCTACTTTTGATCACACTGGGCCGGGAAAAAAAGCATTTGGGCGGTTGGGCTGGATAAATAGCATTTAGGGCGTATTTAGGCGGTATCCAAATGTCAGTGCCTGAAAGTTACAAAATGTGTGAAGTTAAAACACACACCCTAATAGCTACATACAATGTGCAGGGTTTTTATTTTATTTTACAAACATCATTGGCAACAGACATACAGCTTAGGGGGCAGGAGATGGGCCCAATAGTAATTAGCGGTTTTCTGACAATATAGGGTTTGGGCTGGTTTTTGGTGGATTTAGCGGTTTTTAGACTGTGGTTAGGCTGGAAATGTTTTTCTGGTGCCCCCCTAAGGGTAAAAGTCAAACTCTGCGTATGTCTGGAACCCATGGACATCACCAAATGCTGGGTTTCCTCCTTTGTGATGCTTTGCCAGGCCTTTACCGCAGTTGTCTTCAGTTGCTGTTTGTTCGTGAGTCTTTCTGCCTTAAGTTTTGTCTTCAGCAAGTGAAATTCATGCTTGAATGGGGTGAGATCAAGCGATTGACTCTACCATTGCAGAATATTCCACTTCTTGCCTTAAAAACCTCCTGGGTTGCTTTCGCAGTAAGTTTGTCCATGCTGGAACTGGAATTCCTAAAACCTGCCTCCAGTTTGGATCACGTGAATACTCTCAAATGAAAGCTTTTTATTTTATTTTATTTTATTTAAGGATCTCCATTAGAAGCACACGGGTGTACCTCTAGTCTTCCTGGGTTCCTGAACATACAAAAGACAGACATACAGACATAATAAATGTACAATCGACAAAAGGTAAAAATACACTCAGTCAAGCTAAGTCAAGCGTCTGTCAAGAGTCTGCACTTTAAGCCCATATTCATTATATAACTGTAACTTGAATATGTTTTGGTAAACAGCTAAAATAACAACAAATCTGTCAGTGTCCAAATCTATATGGATGGATGGACCTAAGTTACTGTATGTCTATACATCAAAGCCTTTGAAATAGATGCAATATCTTGCAAGGACACTAGAGGTCCTTAACTGACCAAAGAATGCTATTAGTACCAACATGGGCTGGCTTCATGGTTCCTGATTAAGGCCAGTCATGGACTGAAGACCACGGCCAAATGTCAACATTCCATGTCTCCTTTTCAACACTAATTTGAGCATCTGAGGATCCTCCCCTTGGTCCTAAAAAAGAGCTGTTGTCACTTTGTCTGGAAAACCTTCTCCAAGGGTTACATGAGCCCCGTCCAACAGTTAATAGACAATTCAGCCCTCGTTTAATCTGACCACGGCTTTCCTGGATAGAACATTATAGTTAGTAAGGCGGCTAGAGGACACATTTTGAAGGAATTGATTGAATGAGATTAAAGAAATATTTGGTGCAGTAGGTTCAGGTTGATCATGTTTGTATGAGTGTAATACAAACACATGACAACAGTTTGCCAGGTCTTTTAAATGGTTAGCAGAAAAGTACCATCAAATGGTCAAAACTGTGTTATTTCACCTCTGGTTTCAAATCTATTCCCAAGTGTCCCCTACTATACCCCAGTGTCTACTATACCCCAGTGTCTACTTGATATGATGCGTTTTGTGTAACTATATGCAAATGCTGTGTGTCTATCGAATATAGCAATACTCAGTGTTTGACCTTAAGCATACTTAAGTGTGGTCACTCTCAGGACAGAAACTGACCACTCTGAGTCAACATGCGTTTCTGTGAAATTGGACCTGGGCCAGATTTAGAGAGCACGGGGAGAGGAGACCAGTTTAACTCTAAGGACATACGAGCCTTGCAGTGGTCAGCAAGGTGGTACAACGGGGACACAGGATGGAGACATATATGGGAACTGTTGTCAGTATATTTAGGAGCGGTCGGTCAGCTGACTGAGAGTCAGGTAACTGTTGACCGGAACGAACAACCCGTTATGGTATGAAACAGAGGCAAAACTGCATCTAACTATAGGATGAACAACATGTTTGACTGGAAACTGGTGATTGGCTAGGTACAGTTGTTTCCGGTGTCAGCGGAAATCTAGGATATAAAGGGCCACTGCAAAGCGTCATTCTGTGTGTCTCTCCTGCTTGCCGTGTGATGAGGACACCCAGCGCTGTGTGGAATTAAACTTATATCTTAATTGTCTACTTGAGCAAATCTATCATTAATTACTGAATGAGGAAAGCATCTCGGCCCGCCGCCCATCATCTGAATATTAACCCACTATCAATTGGCGTTTAACGAACAGGATCCTAGATTCAGCGAGACAGGTAAGGCAGATAAACACAGTGTGATTGTGTGCTTTAACCTGAATTGCTGTTCTAGAGAAAAAAACCTGTAATTTTTTTCCTTGAATGAAGGAAAGGGGATGAATTTGATGAAGGGGGGGCTAATGACTAAATTTGACTAAATATTAAAGTTTGAGTACTGCTGTGTACATGAAGGTCATTAATTCACATATAGGATAATACGTTATAAAAGGACAGAGCTGCTAGGTGTCACTCTGGAGGAGATATACTGACACTGGATATTGATTAATTCATAGAAGAATTGATTAAACGGAATTGGGCATTCCGTGGGTTTTTATTTTAAAATATTGAGGTATTTGACAGGAAATAAGGTGAACTGCAGAGCACGCTTGAGTCAACAGAAATACAGTATTGTGGTTATCTGTATGGTACAGAAATATGGTAGTGTTATAGCACAGGATTTGAAACTGTGCAGAAGTAGAATGTTGATTAAGATGGTTAAATGAATAAGGTATTGACACGCAAGCGGTTATGGTATGTAATTGAAGTATGATTTAAAGAAAGTGTTTATAAGAGGTCAAGTAATGTGGGTATATTCTGTAGAGAAACAGAAAAGGAAGGAATAAGTCAGCGGTAAAAAGACAGTTGTAGGACGACATGAATTTGAACAGATATGGTATTTGTGTTAATGTTAAAGCTAACAGATTGGAGTGACAAGATTGGATTATTGAGAGAGTGAGAACAGATTTGACGTGGATTTAAATGACCTTGATGAGACGCAATACAACAGACTGAATTAAAGTATATAACACGAATTGTGTAACTATAAAGCTCTAACGAGACAATTTAGATAAAAGAATTCCTTTTACTAACATTGTGTGCATTTTAATTAATCAAACATGGGTAATCAAACTTCTAGGACGGCAAATCGTGAGAAACAAACTATTCCAAAACCGTGATATCTCACAAATTCTGAACTGTAAACGTAAGCCTAATGAAACAATGTCTGACTTTGTAATCAGATTCCAAAATACCTGGAGAGAAAAGGCGAATTTGGAATTAGAGGACAAACCTAACGCATTCTTTACAAACATGATTCTAGATGGTATTGGAGACGATGCGAAAAAACTTCAAATTATCAACACCAGACATTTTCTCAATGACCCCAGCATTGATTGAAAAACGAATAAGGGAATTAGACGCTTTGGGATTGTTTAATAAGCGACACCAATCACAAGCCTTGGAGCTTGCGCAATACACGGACCTAGACGGATGGAATGAATACTAAGCATTATGGGTAATGAAGTCTTACGTGAAGCATGTAGAGTGATAGAGTTATAGCGAAATCATTGAGTTAAGTAATAATAATCCTTGTATTGATTAACATATTGTAAACAAATGATAAAGAGTGAAATGAATAACTATTGTATTTTTCAGGACAAGCGAAATAGCTTAGTACTAACAGCAAAAAGTGGTAAGAGACGAGTGGTAAGAGACTGCACAAAGCTGCACCAGAGACGACACTCTGAACCTACACTATTAATAAAACTGCCCTTGCAAACAAGACGCAGCCTCTGTGAAACAGACACACAGACGCATTCTTGCAGATAACACATAGAAGTGTTTCTCATATACATGTAAATGTAGTTGTCTCTTATTGTAATTATCATACAATTCCGCATTGACTCAGCAAACGTAACATTTGAATTTACTTAGTAAACAGAGACATAGACCATGCATTGATGACTAGTTAACGCTCACACAAGCAAAGAGGAATATGTGACATTTTGATTGATGGATAATCCCAAACGGACAACACAACTCTTGCCAATTCTATCTCCTGACAGAACCAAGAAAATGCAGAGAAACTGAGCGACGGACTAAAACGGGGGCGTTGCTGAGGGCCAATCTAACAGAAGTGGGGGCTGAAATGACAGTGAACGATTGAACCAGATGAGAGAAAGTGGAAACCACAAATGATAATTCTCTGTGTAACTGTAAATGAAAATGTTGTTTTTCTGTTTGAAAGCGGAAACATGATGATGACTTGACAGACTACAGACTTTGATAAAGCAATTACACATACGAATATGACAGTACTTCACACAATCAACAGTGTTAATCGGCCAACAGCTGAATGCACGAGCATTACACATTAATGCAACATTTATGATAGAAAACCATTCACACTGACTCAAGAATGTCTCTGATAAATCTACTAAAACCAACGGGTGATTGACTGAGAAATATTGATTATAAGAGAGGGATAGAACATTTAAATGTTCACAGCAAATTTAAACCTTAATGCAAAATAAGCTTATACTGTACATAGACCAACGGGGAAGTATTCAAGCCATCAGTAACGATTGTGATCAGAATTTTAAACATACGGGTAGAAGAGAACCTATCTACCTCATTAAAAGTATGCTTATTGGAATTGACTCAGATTGCACATTGACAGTGAATAAACTAAGTATTGAAGACTGATTTGGATATTAAAGGGACGGTTCACGGTTTTTCACAACACACGTCCTAGTTTGATACCCATGGCATGAACCTCAAATGACAAACCATTTTGTTTCCTCTAGGAGCATTGATGAAGGACGAGTTAACCATTTTGAGAGAAACTAAATGTCTGTCTACCTGTACTTAACGATTGTGCAATCCCTGTATCTAAAAATGTCTCAGCAGGCAAGTGCATAACTCACTAGATGGGGGGGACCACAGGGGGCCCAACCCACTCTCGACTCTGACGATGAGACCCAAGCAAACGGGAATACGGACACGTATTATGACAAACGATTACTGATTCCAGTACCATAATGATGACTATCTCTGCTATTAACAATTATTCTTGATGATGTTGTGAATTAAGATTGAAACTAGGACAAGAGATACCGGACAGACGATGCGTGCCGAGAGAAACCGTGTGATCCAGGCCTCGTTGTGGATAAGATGGATAGCCACAATTTTATCGGTTATGTATACGCTCTGGGTGTTAACTAACGAAACAGACATTACTTTAACTGAAGACTCTGACACTAATCTTGTTCGCATGCGTCGTGACATCCAGGGAGTTAAACCGAATAGCGCACTAGACTCAGTTGCAGGAGTTTGCCAGTTTGTTGAAGATTGTTGTACGTATTCACCATAACAGGATTAAACCTTTAAGATCAAACAATGGGGACATAGCACAACGAACAATAGGGGAGAGAAAAGTAGGGGGTGAGGATTTAGAGTTTCAATAACACTGTTAAAACATTTGAGCAAGCATCATGATGGTGAATGAAATAATTTCTACTGTGAGTCTCTCAATAACACAGCAACAAGACAAAAAAGGACGACAAGGCTAAAGACAACAATGGAAGAATGTTCCATCATCTCAGATAGTGCCTCATTGTGACCGGAAAAGCATGATGGTCCCTCTGTTGAAGATCGACCTAGGATATCAAAGAACCAAGACACCTAAAGAAACTGATTGACGATATCCCTATTTGTTAAAAATGTATAATTATGTAACAAACTATGGAAAAACATTTGATTTGACTTAATGATGGAAATGATACCTACTTCATTGGTAATGAGTATTTAGACATAGTAATGAGAAACCTATTTGGATATTTTCTCCTTTAAACAACAAAAGGTTTTTATCCAAAGAAGGTGATTATTCATCAGAGTAGTTTTAACCACAAAGTGACCTTTTACTCATGCCAAGTCAATTGTGGAATGAGATGTTTGTTCACTTTGTCAGGCCACATGACTAAGGACTTATATTTGTCTATGGGGAAAGTCATTTGATGACGATTCCGGGGGAGGAATGCAAGATCTCAGCCATGTGGAAAGAAAGAGAAATAATTAAAGTTACTGTCCATTAGAGGAGAAAAAAAAGAGTGAGCTGATATGATGCGTTTTGTGTAACTATATGCAAATGCTGTGTGTCTATCGAATATAGCAATACTCAGTGTTTGACCTTAAGCATACTTAAGTGTGGTCACTCTCAGGACAGAAACTGACCACTCTGAGTCAACATGCGTTTCTGTGAAATTGGACCTGGGCCAGATTTAGAGAGCACGGGGAGAGGAGACCAGTTTAACTCTAAGGACATACGAGCCTTGCAGTGGTCAGCAAGGTGGTACAACGGGGACACAGGTTGGAGACATATATGGGAACTGTTGTCAGTATATTTAGGAGCGGTCGGTCAGCTGACTGAGAGTCAGGTAACTGTTGACCGGAACGAACAACCCGTTATGGTATGAAACAGAGGCAAAACTGCATCTAACTATAGGATGAACAACATGTTTGACTGGAAACTGGTGATTGGCTAGGTACAGCTGTTTCCGGTGTCAGCGGAAATCTAGGATATAAAGGGCCACTGCAAAGCGTCATTCTGTGTGTCTCTCCTGCTTGCCGTGTGATGAGGACACCCAGCGCTGTGTGGAATTAAACTTATATCTTAATTGTCTACTTGAGCAAATCTATCATTAATTACTGAATGAGGAAAGCATCTCGGCCCGCCGCCCATCATCTGAATATTAACCCACTATCACTACTATACCCCAGTGTCTACCTATTATAATTCTATGCAACATTGCTACTAATAGGGATGCACCCTTACCACTTTTTCATTGCAGATACCATTCTGAACCATATGAACTCGTCTCCACCAATACCAGGTACCAATTCGATAAAAGGCTCTTTTTTAAAATGTGAGAAAATGAGTGCAAATGCAAGTGCTGGTTAGGTGTGTTAGGTGTGTCTGAAATATTCATGCTATTTTCAAGGCCAGAATTTTCCAGCACATCTAATGACACTTGACTCATTGTGATGAACTTTCCCACCACCTAGGTGAAGGCAGTACAGCACTCCAGCACTGTGGACATTTCACCAGCTATCCATCCACACTAATTGCCAATATGCCTGCGTTTGAACTATTTTGCACCGACTGGAAAAAAGTCATCATACCCCTTCACTTTCCCCACATTTTGTTGTGTTATAGACTCAGTTTAAAATGTATTACATTTTAAAAAATGGTCATCAATCCACACACAATACCCCATAATGACAAAGTGAAAACAAGTTTTTAGAAATGTATTAAAATTGAACACCGAAATACCTCATGTGCATAAGTATTCCCACCCTTTGCTATGACACTCTTAAAATGTGCTAAAAAGCAAAAAATGTCATCAACAAATCACTCAATAAGTTGAGTCCATCTTAATGCAAGGATAATAGTTTTTCATTCAGTGCATTAAGAAATGTGAAGAGGCGTCCTGTATGGTATGGGCCGATAGTTTAGTGTGTGGCAAAGGACACCATCATTGGAGACGGCAGCACACATGGTGATATGGCCGCCCCTCAGACCTGGCACTGTGACAGTGGCCCTCTGCCCAGTGATGTTCCTCCCGCCTCTCCTCGTTTTAGAAAGGTTGAAGCCGGCTTCATCCAAATAGTATATCCACAGACACGGTCTGTTAAAAAGGGCTACATGTCGGCAATCCTCAAGTCGTGCAAATGAGCAAAAACCTGCATATTACAAAAGTTGAGGTGTTGAAGACCCCACTCACTTTAACAAACAGCAGTTTTAAGATCATTAAATACTTACAATTTACGAATTGGACTAAAGGTCTTTCTTCTAGCTGCCCGGAGCCCTATTCTACATTATTGCAGGATTTCGGAGAGCCAAGGAGCCTGTGGAGAATGCCGAGTCAGTGGATAGAATGGAGAAGGATTCAACAGAGGGTAAGACAGAGGAAGTCACCCAGTAGTGCTAGTGGTGTGCCGTCTTCAGGGAAGGAGTTGAGAAGGACATCTATCTCTTCTAGGAACTGACCTTGGGGACGATAGATAACAACAATGTGGAGTTTGACAGGGGAGTTGACCAGCATGGTATTCAAAGGAAGATATGGACAAATGTGATAGGGGAAGGACATTATGTGACCACTTATGTGAGATGAGTCCTGTGAGGAGTCCAGTCGACCCAAGAGGAGAATGAGAAAAGGAACAGGCATCACAGAGGGGTTCCGGCGTAGCTGTGTTTTCCGGTGTGACCGAGGTCTCTATGAGGGCCAGGAAAATTCTAGTTTCAGAAGGTTTATTTTTTTTGCTGTACAGCTGTACATGAAATCAATAAACAAAATTTACTTTTGAAGAAACGCCAAAAAATCTGAGGGTTGCCAACAGAATTGGCCCCAGCTGCAGCAATACCGTTCAATTTGCTGCCATATAATATCTGTTTCATAAACTGCACTGCCACAATATAATACTCACAATAGAAGAATCAATGACCGGAATAGAGGTTTGCTGATGTCAATAGAGCAGGATCATGTTGTTGCCACGGAGATGAACACATGCATCAAGTTTGTCACTGCCACTCTCTCTCTCTGCCGACCTCGCTCATGAAGGACAAGAGGTTGCATGGCAACAACGCCACCAATCACTTCGTAGACGGAGGTTCGACAAACACTTTCTGAGAAAAGCAGTCATTTCCCCATGATTTGTACGTTGTTTATATTCAGCATGATTACAAATTATTTGAGCAAAAGTGTAAAAGTAGCAAAAGTACTACTATTTGTGTGTGTGTGTGTGTGTGTGTGTGTACCAGAGCAGTGGAGAGAACAGGCTGTGGCTGGGGTTGTTCAGGTTGTTTGTGACCTTCTGTGCCTTCCTCAGACAGCAGCTGGTGCAGCGTTGAGAGCGTTGCAGTCGAGCGTTGTCCAATATCTCCAGTGCCTTATTATCATGGTTCTGCGACCTCTAAATAAATGATGATACTGAACATACTTTATATTTCTCAATATCCTGTGTATTTACACAATTGATGTGAGTGCAAATACAAGTAAACGTACTACAATCAGGATAAACATGTTTCTGCAACAAACTGTGAGCTGTACAGTAAGAGCATTGTATTTTTTCTTTTTACAATTTCACTTGTAGTAACGCTTCGGTTATAAATGGGGGTGGATAGAGTGGAATGGTGCTCTAAACATACAGTACTAGAATTTGAATTTGATGCTTTAACACAGGAAGGGAGAAATCCCACTTTCACCCCTGATGAAACTCTAGATTTTGTGATCAGAATGTTGACCAGTGCCTCGATGGTCATGTGGTGAGTCGAGGTCTGTTAACAACGTTTTTCATTATGCTTATTATATTTTGTAATGTTTCTTTTTGCCTCAAAATCACATTTTAGAGAGACTGCTTTCATTTTCCATGATTAAAAAAAGATGAGTAAATAGCATGCTGAGAATCAACAGTACAACAAGTCGCATGGCCTCTAACTGTACCTTGAAATATATAATGCACATTCTGTATTCTCATATACATACTGAATTATCTTGTGTGTGTGTGTGTGTGTGTGTGTGTGTGTGTATATATATATACCTGTGTGTGTGTGTATATATATATATATATATATATATATATATATATATATATATATATATATATACACACACAGGTATACAGTATATATACACACACACACACACACACACACACACACACATATATATATATATATATATATATATATACAGTACATATATATATATATATATATATAATTATTATTATTATTATATATATTAAAACTACTACTAAAGAGTAGGTAGTTGAGTGGTAGTTGAGTAGGTACATGGTCTTAATTGGGACAGTACATAAATGATCCTTAATTACTCATTGGTTTAGGTTTGGGTTAATGAGCTTCATAGAGATGTTGATGTGATGTTCCCAGATCTCCTCAGATGATGTATGCTGGTGCCTTGACCCCAACAAGGGGGCTGAGTTCTACTCAAGGTTGGTGGCGTTGCATCGCAAGGTCTTTTTACCCCTCGCACACTCCTCACTCCCACACACTACAGGCCGTTATGGCGGGGTGTCTGCGGCTCAGCTCATTCCTCTTCAACAGAGTGGTGAACGCACCCTGCGTCTCCCACGTAGGAGTGCGGACCCAGCGCACCAACGCCCTGGGAGGCAGAGGCCGGCCCATCTCCACCCACTCTGCCCTTTACTCTGACTCACAGAATAACAGGTTGGTTCATTTGGAAAAGCTGATTAAACGACCCTATGATTAGTCAACAGTAACAGTACTCGTAACAGTACGTTTTTAGGCTGCAATTAATTGGGGGGGGGGGGGGGGTGTTGCAGACGAATGAGGGTCCTATATCTATTCATATCACAGCTGTTATCACCCACAGCAACAGCCCAGAATAGCTTGAGTGTGACATTGATTGACGATGTGATAACTGATGATAAATGATGATTCAGATGGCTGAATACAAAGATATTATAGATCTCGTGAAGCACTAGGAAAATGTTTACCATATGAGGGAGAGAATATTTAATCAGCAATGACTATGAATGAGTAAATGCACATTTTTAAAATCACTTGTCACTATGTGTGACAGGGTCTGGTTTAAAAGTCCTCAAGTAAGGCATGGTCATTTTTCAGTTTTTTTCCAGAGTATGAAAGCTTTCAAAGGATGTGTCATACATTGAAAATTGTAAAAATAGTTGAAGAAGATACATATGCTTATTTGAATGTTGGTCCACCTCAAACCAAATAGCAGAGAAACACGCTCTGAATCAAAACACACAGTACAGAGTATTTAGTGATCCTAAAACTGTTGTTTATTATATATTAAGTGGGCTCTTCAACACTTCAACTTTCGTAATATGCAAAAAGAACGGAAAACAAGGTTTTTTCTAAAAGGTTTTGCTTGAGAAATGTCGACATGCGGCCCATTTCACCAGACCGTGTCACATAATTGGCTAAAGCTATTTGTTTTTAAGGGATCAATTTGTGAGATGTCATGGTGTTAAAACACGTTCCTCCTTTCAAGATAGACAATCTGATCTTTACAGCTTGCCTGGAGAAAAAATCACAATTCACTTTGTCAACCAAGATGGAATCAAAACCACCACAGCTGTCACTGAAGGAGAATCCCTGTTGGATGTTGTCGTCAACAAAAATGTGGACATAAGTGGTTTTGGTATGTAAACTGACTCTCAGTACCCACCCCCCCCCCAATACTCCCTTATATACATACCATATTATATTTGAAATATTACTTACATTTGCACATTTCACATACCTTTGATATAGCCACCACTTATAGCCACCTGCAAACCTTTAGGGACAGAGCCTTCAGTGTGGCAGCCCCCACCCTCTGGAACTCTCTCCCCACAGTGATCTGCAACGCCCCTACCGTGGACACCTTCAAATCAGCCCTCAAAACCCATCTGTTCACCAATTTGGCCCCTAGTTTAGCTATTTGGTGTTGTCTCTGTGTTTTCTGTTTTTGTCGGTCTGACTGTCTTTCTGTAAATGTGTAAAGCGTCCTTGGGTTCCTTGCTATACTGTACCTATCTCTATCATGTCTTTTCTTTATATATATTATGTTTTATATCACTATTTGCACTTCTGGTTAGGTGCTAAACTGCATCTGGTCTAAATGGTAAATGGACTGCACTTATATAGCGCCTTTATCCAAAGCGCTTTACAACAGCCTCTCATTCACCCATTCACACACACCAATGGCGGCAAGCTGCCATGCAAGGCGCCGGCCCGCTCACTGGGAGCAATTTGCAGCAATGTCCCTTTACATTGCCTGGTCTCTTCTTGTGTTCTCTTTGCCTCCAGGTGCATGTGAGGGGACATTGGCATGCTCCACTTGTCATTTAATTTTTGATAAGAGCATTTATGAGAAGATGGAACCAATGGTGGATGAAGAGCTGGATATGTTGGACTTAGCTTACGGGCTTACTAAAATGTGAGTTGAATTATATATTTTTTCATTTGCCGCACGAGGACAGTGTGCATGTGTCATGTAAAGCTGCCCCTAGCATGTCTTGATTTGTGGAAGTATTATGAATGATTGCAAAATCATGACCTTCAATCAACAAGGTAACAAACAAGTCATAAGTTATTCTTCATTAATACTGTACTGTAAAATAAAATATATAGAATTTGGTCCAATAATAAGTAGTCCAAAATGTTTATATCTCCCTTCTGACCTCTCTGAATTACTTGCCCATGTTGTTGTTGTGTGATGCCTATTATACACAGTATGTTTTCTCATGTATACATTTTTCGCTGCAACAGAAATGGACAATAAATGTTGTCCAAAGGGTCTGTTGAATAAAGCATCTGTCTGACAGCATCTCATCCTCACTGGCTGTCAGGTCCCGTCTGGGGTGTCAGGTGACTGTCCAGAAGTGGATGGATGGCATGACTATCCACGTCCCACAGGAGGTGAGAAGTGCTGTGGGATCCAAAGGCTGACAGTGACGATCCATCATGTGACCTGCCCCTCTCGCCTACAAAGTCCACCTTAGTCCACCACACATGCCCTGGCACATGCTCAGATAATGAACCAATCCTATTTACACTCCAAAAAATAAACTTCTCTTAGCGTATTTTCTTTCACAAGTTGCTTGTGATCGTCACCCTTTTAAAATGTAGCTTTTGCATCACTGTTGTATTTTCCCTAGGATTTGAAAAGCAAGTGAGTGCTGTCAGCAGGGTTCGACCAAAGTAAATGTGACAGGGTCTGGTGAAAAAGTCCTCAAGTTGGGCAAGGTCATTTTTCTGTTTTTCAAAGTAAAGTAAGCTTTCAAATGACGTGTTATACATTGAAGATATGCTTATTTGAATGATGGTACGCCTCAAACAAAATACTGGAGAATCTCACTCTGACTCAAAACACTCGCAAAACAGCTGCTAGTAGCTATCAGCTAAGAAGGAACATTGTTATGAACTTCTAACTGCATGTTTATAACATCACAACATGCTGATAGAACATCAACATGTTACAAACACATAACTACACATAATTAGCTAGATGATCACACAGTCCTTGCTTTTGAACACATCCTAAAACGTAAGTTTTTTACAAGCCATGTATCACTTACCCAGTAACCTATGGCAGACGCTACAGTAAATCCCATTCACAAAGTATTTCACCATTAGTGATCCTAAAACTGTTGTTTCTTATATTGAGTGGGCTCTTCAACACTTCAACTTTCGTAACATGCAAAAAAATGGAAAACACTTTTTTTTAAGAAGCTTTTTGGTCATTGTGTGACTTGAGAATTGCCGACATTCTGACCTCTTCACCAGACCGTGTCACAAATGGTGTGACTGTGAACAGCATGACTTTGTGACATACTGAGGGCTTTGTGACATACTACTGTGGGGTCTTTATGTCCAGCAGTAACTACTGTAGCCTACTGCTCAAACTTCACTTCTGTTGACATTTATTACACTGCAATCATGGCATCTAATGCAGTCGAGCCAGTGAATTTGAGTGCACTGCATTTAAGTATAAAATGAATTTCATACACTCCTCTCAGTGCTGACATTTACACTGTTCACAATGTTTCTAGTGTCACTGCAATTTAAGGGCAATCTGGGATTGGTACAGTACATGCATTTTCTTGAACAACATTCTTGAACAATCTTTTATTTTTTTATTTTTACAGCTTTAAAACATGGTTAAAACTGGTCAGTCCTTGCATCCATAGATTTGTCTATGAGTTTGTGACGTTAGAATTATAAGGTTCTATCTCCATTTTTGTAAAAATTTAGTTTTTTACATACGGTAATCTGAACCATTAGGTGTTTATTAATGACTGTGTGGTGTTATTTTTAAAATGTTGACATTTTTGAGTTAGTAATTCATAAAATACAAAGGTTCCATCTCACAAAACATAATGGAATGTAAAAACTTTGACGCTCAATATCTCTGAACTACCCTAAACGGAGATAGAACCTTATAATTCTAAGCTCACAAGTTGTTAGTTCCATCCCTGCTTGGTTGTTGTTTGAATCTCAGATCGCCCTTTAAACATGTATTTGACCTAATACCAAGAATAATTAAGAACTATTCAAAACCACAATACTGTTAAAAATTGCTGTCCGTATTGTAATGTTTTATCTATTTTAGTTCTCTCCCACAATGTTTACTTAAATAGTTATTGCGTAATTCCTATTTTCCCAAACCAATGAACAAGATGCAATTAAATTAATAAAATGGTTTGCGCATGGCCTGAGACTGGACTCAAAACTGTTTATTTTTGAAGCAGTGCAATCAACATAGGGAAATACAGGTGTAAAACATATTAGAAAAATTGTCCAATGTCCATGTCAGTTTTACAAACAGCGTTTGTACAATGTTTATTTCGATATGACGGTTCATACCACATTTGATTCTTGTTCTTACTGTCCTAAAGTGGACAGGAACATGCATAAAAACAGACAATGTTGTGCTGTAGTAGTTTGTATGAAAAATGTGTAATCATGTGCATTAATATGTTATATCATTTTAATAAGATGTGTAAATAAGGTGAGCTCACAAAAAAAACTTAAATACATGTGTAAAATATTTACTGTACTCAAACCCCCGTATCGTATACTGTGTTACTGTGTTTTGCCATTTCAATTTCTTAAGGACAAAATAATCCCTATAATCTTTTGGAACCATCCTGCCAAAGTCCTTCCAGTCATCATGTCTCTGTTCTCATCCTGCGAAACCTGAATGATTCTCCCACTTAGTATGAAAGTGTTCTGTTATATCCAACGGTTTGACTAAATGACTTATTATCTGGATTAGAACAGGCTTTTCCTGGAGGAGGCGTTTGAAATAGCCACTCATTCTGACCAGTTTGACATGGAACCAACCCTTTCACCATCACCACTGCTATTACAGTTTTCCTTTTATCACACAGCAATATACTGTATGCAGGAATGCATTCTTTACTCAGTCCCTTGCCTACCAATATCCCCTCAAGCAGAAAGAAATGCAATCAGTATACCAACAATACTGATTAAATCCTACCATATAATCGAATAATAATAATAATAATAATAATAATAATAATAATAATAATATAATCCTACCAAATATGAAATGACAGAGCACCCAATATTAGATTTGCACAGTCAGAGAAATGATTCCTCCCCATGTGATAGTTTTCCAGGCTTTTCTTTCGCCTCAGCCATTTTACTATGCCATTGCAGCTTACTGATGAGGAGCTCTTTCTCCATCGCTTTTGTGTTTGACTGGCAGCTCTTGCTGTCTCCAGAGCTGAAGTATTCTCTGACAGTGTTCCTGACTGTTGCTGGTAGTTTGATTCTAATGGTGTGGCTAATAGTGCTCACAGCTTTGCTATGGCTTTTGGTGGGGGTCTGAGAAGAGGGGTTGTTGCACCCAACCGAGTGCGCGGGCACCAGGTTGCTGTGGTCAATGTCAGTCTGGACAGTTGTGTTGTCCTTGATGTTGACAGCCTGTCTGGTGGATACAGACTGCAGGACCAGCGGAGTGTCCTGACCGTAGAACACAGTCTGGGGTATGTGGACCTGCACCGTTCGGCTCAGCAGTTCCACGTTGTTTCCGTCCTCTCCCCCCTGGTTAGACACTAGACAGACCCCCCCGCACCCTTCCTCTGATCCTTCGGATTGTTTTTTCACGACCACTCGGTTAGAAGCGGTGTAAAAAGTGATTTTCGTCCTCTTCACCTCTTCTTTGTTGCCTGAAGGGTTATCTGTTCTCCTCAGCTGGATGTGTGTGCTGGAGGTTTTCCGGCTCTGCTCCTTTGAGTCTGAGGTCTCCGACACTTCCTCTTTGTCGTGCCGCGGCTCCCCTCTCCAATCAGACCTCTGACCTCCGGCCAGACACGGGTCAGGGTCAGAGTGGTGATCGCGTGGCTGATTTCGGCCTCTCGTTTCGCAGTGGCTGTCAAACTCCAACAGACGTATCTCTTCCTTCTGAATACTGACCGAATGACAATGCTCTTTCCCGTGGACGTTACCGTCCTCCTCTCTCTCGTCGTACTCGTCGTACCAGTCCAGATCCTCCGGCGCCTGGGCCACCGACGACGGGAACGTCATGCTCCAGTCCTTGGGGAACCTTTTCGGGGTGTCCGGCGTGAGGGGGCGTAACCGGGCGGCCGAACCAAACAGGAAAGGCAGGGAGCTGGCGCTGTCCGCCGAGCTGTCGATGGAGAAGGCGCTGTCTATGGAGCTCAGGGAGGAGACGGAGGGCGAGGTGGCTGCAGAGGACAGGCTGGACAGACTGGACCTGTTGGACGCGGCTAGCCGTTGGGCAGGGTGCCAGAAGCGGGAGGCCACCTGGGGGGACCTCCAGAAAGCGTACCGAGACCTGCCGCCAGCCACCCGGGGGCTGCCCTCCCTATTCAGGCCCTTGGCCGGGAGTTTGCTTGTATGCTGACCGTGGTCCGCACCGCCGCACATCACGGCCGCGTCACAACTGGACTGGCGGGCCACAGGGGCGTGGAGCTGGCCGTGGGGAGGGGGAGAGCCCAGACACACGCTGGGCTCTGAGGAGCAGCGGTCCCGGGCTGAGTGAAGGCCCCTCTGGGTGCCCATGAGGGAGCAGATAGACCCGCTGGAGAGAGAAGACATCAAGTCGAGATTTCCACAGCTGTACGCGCTGTCGTCGTTCACGTTTTGCTTTTTCAAACTGTCAATGTCGTCCAGAAGGCCAAATATCTTCTCCTCCTCTTTCAAGACCAGTTTTCGCAGAGGCAAGAATAGTGATTCCCTCTCAGAAGCACTGATGGCTCCCTGCCTCTCCCAGACCCAGTCTGAGCAGTCTGAGGAGTAGAAGTGCTGGTAAGATTCTACTGGGAAATGAAAAGGTCAAAGAAAGAAGGCATGGTTACCATGAAAATGTTGAAATAGCTTACAGACAGTATAGGCCTACATATGACATATTATTCAACATAGACCTTACCCATGACATCCTCCATAGTTCCTTGTCCACTCCTTGGCTCAGCAAAAACACTCTGAACGTCTTCACCAAAAATGGCTGGGGTGTTTTCAATAAGAAGTTGGATAAGAGCTGCAACCTAGGAACATGAGACATAAAGAACACAGTTCAGGTCCAAAATGTTCAACGTTCAAGTAACAGCCAAGGAGGAGATCACTGTTAACTGTCTGCTCATGGACAACAAATCAAAGCATCATGCCTCATGAGCTTAGTTCAACTGTCTTAACCCATTGGAACCATGAGCACTAAGGGGGAATAGAATAATAACACACACGGCTTCAAAAAGATCCTCAAAATACAACGACAGCCTACACAAGCAGATACAATGACAGCCTACACAAGCAGATACACTGGCAATTGGCAATTGTGACCTAAGGTGTTCAACACAGTTAAAAAAAATTACTAAATACCATGAACTCATTCAAAACTACAGAACAGACCTGGGGTTCCAGTTGTGGATATTGAGCAAAATTGAGCCCGTCCAGATTAAAACATTTTGAGGGGTAGTACGGTACTCTTGTTGTGCGAGAGAATATCTGTGACTCTGTACCTTTTTAGTGGACAGACTCTCCTCCTCCGGCCCTGCAGACGTGGGGAGCCAGAGCATGTTGGGAGCGATACAAAGGGCCAGGTTGAAAGCATTCATCTGGTTCTCCTGCGAATGTTCCTGGATGTGGTAGAGGAGGGCGAACAGGTACCGTAGCAAGGTCACATTGTCACCTGGGAGCAGGTTCAACAGGCTGTGGATACGCACATCGAAATTAAGTACCGGGAAGGGATGGGGCTGAAAGTGGGTGACAACCAGATTGATTAAATTCAAAAGCTGTGGCTTGTTATTAAGAATGTCACCATTGTTGTATAGGGTTAGGGTTAAAAGATCAAACTAAAAACAAAAAAGAATCCCTGATACAGTATGTAGAGCTGTTGCTATCTGTAGCAGCTAAGCGGAACGTCTGGAAAAATCGAATCAAGCTTTTGAGATGAAGGGAGAGTTTGGGTAGGTAGAGTTCAGAATGAAGTGGAGGAATCAAAGGAAGAGGCTCAGGGTAATAGCCATAACAGATTTCCTATAAGAAGCCAATAATTGCACAGTTGGTTAGCTGGCAGCATATACACTCACCCAACACTTTATTTGGAACACCTGTACACCTTCTTATTCATGGAGGTGGTGTAATGGTGTGGGGAATGTTTTCTTGGGACACTTTGGGCCCGTTAATACCAATCAATCATCGCTTGAATGCCACAGCCTATTTGAGTATTGTTGCTGACCATGTGCACCCCTTCATGGCCACAATGTACCCATCTTCTAATGGCTACTTCCAGCATGATAAGGTACCATGGCACAAAGCCAAAGTTGTCTCAAACTGGTGAACATGACAATGAGTTCAGTGTTCTTCAGTGGTCATCCCAGTCACCAGATCTGAATCCAATAGAACACCTTTAGGATGTGGTAGAACGGGAGATTGAAAGTGCTCCTGAAAAATCTGCAGGAATTGCGTGATGCAATCATGTCATCATGGACCAGAATCTCAAAGAAATGTTTCCAACTTGTGGAATCAATGCCATGAAGAGGCTGTTTTGAGAGCAAAGGGAGGCCCTACCCAGTATTAATATAGTGTTCCTAATAAAGTGTTTGGTGAGTGTAATTTGTAGAAGGCAACACGTCTGACACTTTGCAGCAAAATGTAAATAGAGTAGCAATGTTCCAAAGTTAACCACATTGTAATTGTAGAAGTTGATTCACATTGCAATTGTGTATGAGGCACATAAAACAACATCTACACCATGAAACCACCAAAAGTAGAAAATGAATGAAACAAAACAGGAATTATGTAATCTTAATATGTTACGTTATCTAACCCTTATGTAAAGGGGCAGTCGTTTTTCCAGATCATGTGACCTCTGGGTCATATTTGAAGGCTAAAACCAAGGCTCTGAATTTTTCCTCATCAGTTTATGTGGGCAAGAAAAACTTGAGTCTAATTATGCAACTTTATGCGAACAGAAAAACAAAAAATGAATTTGGCACTTATTGTTATAGAAAATCTGACTTGTGATGAATACTTACTTTAGATAAATGTACTTATTGTAAACTGCTCTGGATAAGGTCGCCTGCTGACTAAAATGTAAAATGTAAGCAGAGATTAATTTCTCACCTCTTTATCATGTCAATCTTATCCTCAATAGAGTCAGTCCCCATGGCCTGCATCCACTGGTCATACAGAGTAGTACACAGCACACTTCCAGGGAGGTTGCGCAAAAAGTCCTGTTCATTCAAATACAATATTCAAATACAGCATTCACTTTCAGCCCGAAGAAATTGTGTGTTCATGCCATCTTCGAAATAGGAAACTCAGAAATGTCTGACTTGGAAACTGTATAATATTGTATAAAGGTGATACCTGAGTTTACCACCCGGAGTGTGTCAGAATCAACCAATAGGAAGGTCTAAGCAAATGTGACACGTTCTAATGCTTTGGTCCTCAATTACAGCAACCAATCAAAACGTTCAGACTTTTCTTTTGAAACACAGAACTACTTATTTATTGAATTCAATGCTCATTTTGAGAGTGCTACCCTTCAGTTGTGTATACTTCAATTCCTGCTATCCCTCAATTATGTGTATTAAGTATTAACTATAACTGCAAATAATTAGGACCAAGATAATGTATGCCATTCAGCCCTATGTACCAGCCAGGGCCTCCTTGCTTGACAGTTGACCTGTTGCAAGTATATTAAATAAGACTTAAATACAGTGCATAGGTCAGATTTAGAGTTATGGTGCTCAATCGATTTTCTGTCTCTGTCTTTTTCGACTTTAGACAACTCTAAATATCTAACTTAAAACATATCTATCAGAACTGTTCATTTGGTTTCATGATGATAACATCTTAGTGCACAACACTGCCAATGAAGTTGGCTAGCTACTGTTGTTGTAACTGTACTTTACACGTGGGTGTATGTGGGTATGCCACCAATGTGGTTGTTATTGGGACACAAGCCATGGCATGAGGAAACTTATACTTGCCAACAGGTGAAATTGCAAAAGATGGACTTTAATGAGAACCGCTGCACACTCAAACTTCTGGACTTTTCAATGCACTGCTTTATGTTACTACTACAATTTCTAGGGGCCTCTCGTTTTTTGGTTCTTATGGCAAAAAAAATAATTTGCTATACAATTAAAACGGCTGAATGGATCCTTTTGAAAAATGGCCTATATTTAGTCTGTCACTACTCGAGGAGATGTGCCAAGTGGCTTTGAGAAATACTAATAGTCAAAACAGCCTTTCAATGCGATGTCCAAGGTGAGGATGTCCAAGGTGTCCTTTCAACTTACAGTGATGACGGAGGCGGCCACAAAGACAGACTCCCCCTCCAGTTGAACACTGTTTCCAGAGTTCAGTTTCTCCTTCAGCTCACGGCAGGTTTTAGCGTTGGCCGAGCGACGGAAAATCCCTGTTGTTGTCGGGCCCTCGTGGTAGAGCAGATACAGCATGTCCTTAGCAACAAGAGATCATCAAGTTTATCCGAGTTTTAACCAAAACAAACAGAAGAGCTCATAACTCCTATTTTAGAGACTCTACACTGGCTTCCTGTTAAGTTCAGAATAGATTTCAAGATCCTTCTGCTTGTTTATAAAGCTCTCATTGGCACAGCACCAGAATATCTGAAAGACCTTTTGCTAGCATATCAGCCCAATGGGGCTCTCAGGTCTTCTGACGCTGGCTTTCTACAAAAGAAGAGATTTGGTGAGGCTGCATTCTCATTTTAAGCACCCAAATTGTGGAATGCACTGCCAGTTTACATCAGGGATGCAACCTCAGCAAATATGTTCAAGTCAAGACTAAAAACCCATCTTTTTAATGTTGCCTTTAAATGATCTTTTTTACAGCACTTTGAGCTGTAACGTTTGCAGGAAAAGCGCTATACAAATAAAACGTTATTATTATTATTATTATTATTATTATTATCAAGTGACCTAGACATACATATTTTTTATTGACATAAATATTTTTTTTGTTAAGCTTGCCATATTATCTTATCTGGACACCACTTGCATCAGATAATTGGATAGTTGATATGAATATATGAAGTGTCACTCAAACTTGACAGAATGTGATTATGGTCAGTATAACCGTAGCCTTATAACCATCACTCTGAAACTTGTTGATTATTTGCATATTAACATTAAAACAAATTAGAATTGTGTAAATCCCCTCGGTCTATTCATGTTACGTGTATGACATCAGCAGGGCGATTTGAAATGTTTACACACAAAGGGCCCTATTATGCACTTGGCCACTTATAGGCCTTGACCACGCCTCCACGTCTTAAGTTTAGATCTACCGCCTCGTCTTATTGCTTAAGACTTATGAAGTGCATAATAGGGCCCAAAGTGTGCAAATCGTGACGTTAGAATTATAAGGTTCTATCTCCATTTTTGTCAAAATTGAGTTTTTTACATAATCTGATCCATTAGGTGTTTATTAATGCCTGTGTGGTGTTATTTTTTTAAATGTTGACATTTTTGAGTTAGTAATTAATAAAATACAAAGGTTCCAAGTCCAACTCACAAAACATAATGGAATGTAACAACTTTGACGCTCAATATCTCTGAACTACCCTAAACAGAGATAGAACCTTATAATTCTAAGCTCACGAAATGACAATAGCGACCCAATGAAATTGCAGCTGTAAAAAAGCATGATACTTCAAAAAAAACCTTTACCACAACCTCTATCTTGTGGAAAAGTAAATAAAAAGCCTTCTTCAGTGTACAAACAACAAGCTCTGACGACTGATCCCGCCTTTGATTTTCATTTCCATTCAGACTGGGTCTGAGCAATCATTTCAATCTCACCATAATGGGTCTGGGTAGGATTCCATGACGACATATGGAGAACAATGAATGGCCAAAGAGCTTCTGGGAAGTGGCCGGGGAATCAGGATGTCGACCTGCATGTCCTCTTCTCAGAGCCCAGTCTATCAGAGACCTCTTTCTCTTGATGTGTCGCTGAGAGGAATCTATTGAAATACATCATGAAATAAAAGATGAATAATGGTTGATAAATGAATGATGTTGCCCTCTTGTTTATGTACATAATGTAAATGTACATTTATTCATATGAACCAGAAAAAAGAATCGAATTGCTCTTGTGCAGCACAGCGGGCCTTTGATTAGAGTCACGTATGATTCTGTAGCACAACTTTCCAGGAGTGAAACTCAGATTGAATTCCAGCCAATGATGACTGTGTGGTAGAAAACCCCAGCAGAGACTAGGATTGATCAGTCAGAGTTCCTCAAGTCATACTGAAATACTTGTTTTGATAGAGAATACAGTGTTCTTTTGGAAGAACTGCAAGAATCAATACATTTTATTTTTATTTGTATTTAATTTTTTCTGAGTGGGGCAGTCCCACTCATATTTTTCTTTTATTGTGATAGAGATAGTAGAGATTTTGACAGGAAGGACGGGTGAGAGAGAGAGAGAGAGAAGGGATGACATGCAGGATATGTCCGCGGTCGGAATCGATTTTAAAATCGACCGGTTACATGGTCAACGCTTAACCCGTTATGCCACCTAAGCGCCCCATCAATACATTTTTTAACCCCATTTGGGGGATTTTCTCAAGTTGTCCATGTTAACTCAATGTGTTGAGTAAGGCAAAACTGTATACAACCAACAATTCATGGAACTTTTCAAACGCTGTAATTAACCTAATTACAGGAAGGACATTCTGATAACGGTCATGTGCTTGCGTGACAGGAAGTGATTCTACTATCTTCATTCAAAATAAACTCAACTTCCACACAGAGGGTTAGATCATCTATCTGGAACGCATTCAACCAAATGTTCACAGCAAATGTACTTGGGTACCAACTGTGGTGTACATATATAAATGGCATGTGGTATAATCAATTAATGTCAGCTGTGCTCTCTGATTTTATTTCATTTTATTTAAGGATCATCAATTAGAAGCATGTAGAATTACAATGTACCTCTAATCTTCCTGGGTTCCTGAACATACAAAATACAGACATACAGACATAATAAATGTACAATCGACAAAGGGTAAAAAGACACTCTGTTAAGCTAAGTGTCTGTAGTAAAGACATAGAGTACAAGACTATCATTGACAAGTGAATGTGAATAACAGATTCACCTGCTCTGATATGAGCTCCTTCTGGAGCCTTCTGTCTGAGGATGAACCGGGGAACCGGAGCTTCTTTAAGGCGCTGGTCGAGGTAGAGCTTCCCATCGACAGTGGGAAGCGGGAGGTTATTGATGACCACGTTACCCTGACCTTCACCCTCCTTCAGGCAGTTCAGGATGATACTGAAGGGGTGCTCGTGACCTGTCAGACGGAGAGAAATGGGACCAGGAGAATTAAATGGATTGAAAAGAAACTTAATTCTTCCTTCCTCTAGCATTTTTGACTGCCAAATGGCCTCTGGCCTGAGCATAGATTACTTTTTCTTGCGATGACTGATGGCTAGATGATTCACTTACTTAGACAAATGTATTTGTTGTAAGTCGCTTTGGATAAAGGTGTCTGCTAAATGCCAAAAAATGTTAATGTCAAAATATACGACTAGGATTTAGTGCTGTGAAAACAAAACTAAAAACCCTGCCGACCAGACATAATAACTCATACGCCTATGACCAGAAGACACCAAGAATGAGTAGTACAGAGAGACACCAAGAATGAGTAGTACAGAGAGACAAAACTGGGTCCTATTTGGTTCCTGACTGAACCTTTCTGTTTGGTGAAGGTCTAAGCCCTTGACCGAGGCAGACACATCAGGACGTAACCCAAGTGTGCCTCCGCCCTGATTGAGTTTAGAAGCATGTTTTTACTGTCCCATTTCCTCACCAATAAGGGGATAGGGCGCTTCCTCCTTCCCTGACACAACCCAGAGACGGTAGTCGGCGGGCCTTCCCTGTGGGAGAAGACAAAAGAAACAAAGAGATATCTACAACCCCAGGCATGGCAAGAAGACAGGAAATACCATTGGGAGAGCACAACACGCTGTCAATCATGCTTCTATTACAGGATGCTTGTTCCTGTGACCATCCCCCACTGAGCTGCAGCTTTATGAGTAAACAGTGGAAGCAGAGGATTATTGGAACGGCCCATTGGCCAGAAATATATAGGTCCACATTTCAAAATGCAATCCTAAAAAGTGACGCTCTAAGTAACTACGGAAAAAGGGGAGTGTAGACAGATTTGGTAAGACAGTCATATGCTATCTTACTATTTACATGTGTTTACATATGGCTAGTGCTGTCTGGTCTTCCATTGTGAATGGTTAGGCCTGTGATGGGACTTATGGCTAAACCTCCATTCATTTATAACAGCATGGCTATTTTGTATCTATCTTTGACACTATATTAAATTGGTTCATTTGTTGACACTCTACTCTCATTATTCCCATGTGCATCAATGGGATGTGCACTATAGATAATGGTTTTAAAACAGCACAACATAATCGTGAGAAGATTATCACATAGAGGTAACATTAATGTCTACTGGGACATCGACATCATGTGTAAACTCCTCCTCATTTGAACTCATGCATATTCATAGCATATTGGAATTCTTACTGTAACACTAGGATCCGGTGGGATGACCAAATCAATATCAATCACTATTATTCATAACATACTGTATCTTTTGGAGTCAGAGAAACATACTGTAATGTTAACTTAGCATTAACATTAACATTAGCATTAACATTAGCATTAACATTAGCATTAACTTAGCATTAACATTAGCATTAACATTAGCATTAACATTGGCATTAACATTAGCATTAACTTAGCATTAACATTAGCATTAACTTAGCATTAACATTAGCATTAACATTAGCATTAACATTAGTATTAATTGGTCATGTGGCCACTAGTGTGTAGAGTCTGCTTTATGCATATGACTGGATTGTGGTGGGGAGGGGACTTGTGTGTATGAGAGCTTGGTTGTTAGGCTCGGTGTGGAGGAGCATGCTTAGTGTAGGATGTTGGAAAGAAGAGCAGTGTGAGAGGCTATAGGATATACATATGTATGGGGAATATCATGCACAGACATACACCATACTGCATAACTACAGCAGTTGGTGGTCATCACTCACAGAGAGGCCCATCTGTTGGGTGACAATCCCAATGACTTTGTCAGCATCATCCTTATTGGTCACGTTCACGGTTGCCTATATTGAAACAAAACATAAACCATGTTTAAAAAGACATAAAAAACAGATTGTATCAATCATTCAATTAGTAAATAAAACTAAAAACAAAAAATCATTTAGGGAAAATAATGAAAGGATTATTGCAGCATTAGTAGTGATAGCTGAGCAAAATACTAGTTCTTACCATTGCACTGTTTCCAATGTCCATTTGAACAACTTTCATGTTGACATTACAAGGATATTCCACTTTTTTTGATTTATCGATGTGCCTGTAACACGTACAGTACAGATGGAGCATACAGTAAGAAAATATGTACCCTATACACTGTATGAACTTTGCTGGCAACACAACTGCACATATTTCTGTTAAGCTGTGCGAGTAATGTTATTGTATATTGTGCAAGGGAATTATACCATGTATAGATGTATGGTGTATGGTATTTCATGCCTTACCACTGTAAAGCTGAAAGCCACTTCTCTTTTGCCTCTGATGAGCTTATAGGGAAGACACAAATTCTGTTTATGTACACCTCACATCTGAACATTCAAATGGATTAGGGTTAGGGTTATTACTGTATGATGTACTGTATGATATTAGCTACACTAAGAAATGTCTCGACAGGGAGGGGTGACATCATGTTGTAAAACCATCTTATGGCGGTCTAAGTCAATATGAATTCATCTGTAATGTAGAGAGGAGAGACAACAATGAAATACCCAAGAGTCACCACGTAGTTGGTGATTGGCCATCCAATGACAAAGGAGTTCTTTGAGCTCAGTTTCCTCTCTGCAACCTCCTCCATGCAGGAGGCCAGCCATACTTCACACAGCCTCACCCTCTCCTTCAGTTTGAGGCTTGAGGAAGACCTGGTTAAAAGAGGTTAAAAGGTTAAAAGAGGTTAAAAGAGAAAATACAATTACAGTACATCAAGTTATTGGCACCAATCCACAAAAATAACAATCCTCGTCGAAAATAAATGTTGTGATTTGTAAAATGTGACTCTCTGTACTTCAGGGCAAAACCAATATATGGGTTATGCTGCAATGAACGACAATATAAAACGCGACACTTTTGTTTTTGCTCCAATTTTTCACAAGTTGAAATCAAAGACCTAAGACTTTTTTTCTATGTACGAAAAAGGCCTATTTCTCTCTCAAATTGTGTTCACAAATTTGTTTAAATCTGTGTTAGTGAGAACTTCTCCTTTGCCGAGATAATCCATCCACCTGACAGGTGTGGCATATCCAGACGCTTTAAACACATTTGTGTTCAGTGTATTTCCAGTGTATCTCCGTTCTTGTGAGAGGGATCAGTCAAGCAAAGAGTGCCGCGGTGCATTTGAACTCACTTTGATTTAGCGATGATGAGTATGTCGCTGAACAGGAAGAGGTGTCTCTCCTGGGTCTGGAGGCCAGTACTGAGCTGTACGCGCTCTTCCAGGACACACTCTGAGCCGTGGGACATCAGGCTCTGGATCAGTCCTGCTCTTTGGGATGAGACCGGGACGGCATCCCTAGAGACCCAACACACCACGAAGAGAGCCTCAGAACACTGAACCCCAAATTGTTCCCAATGAGCGGGCCGGCGCCTTGCATGTTAGCTTGCCGCCATTGGTGTGTGAATGTGTGTGTGTGAATGGGTGAATGAGAGGCCATTGTAAAGCACTTTGGAATAAGGTGCTATATAAGTCAGTCCATTAAAACAGCGTATGAGTTGCTATGATATCAGTGCATGTGCAAAATTCAAGAGTCAGCTTATCCGTCAAGTCCTCTACGGGCTGGGGACAGAATGGGGAGACAGAAAGGGGAGAGTGTATGGCATATGGGGACAAAGAAGAACATTTTGGGGTGAAAAGCCCACCAGGAGTCACCACCATCTCTTCATAGTGTCTGTCCTGAAATAATGTGACAGCAGCTGGCGAAACCGGGAACAAGTTGGCAGCCGGTCAAATGTTCAGACTTTTATTCAGAAAAATGTAAATCAATTTCAACGTTATTGAAAATCAATGACACACTCGATGGTCAACTAACACAGCTTGTTTTGTGAGCCTGCTAACAACGTCAAGTAAGTAGTGTTATAGTTAACTCGGTAGTAGTTGGGATTACTCACCAAATCCATTGCATTGCAATGTTTTGGCTTGACTAGCGACTGTGTCATTTCATCAACATTTTTCAGAATAAAAGTCGAACAATTTGTTCCCGGTTTCACCAGCTGCGTCACATATGTATAAAATAATATCTTTTAGACTAAAAATAGCTACTAAATGAAAGAGTAGCTGCAGTGGAGCGCAGTGTTTCCTCTGAGATGGTGCTCTGGAAGGAAATTACATAATATATATGTGTGTATATAATATATCAGTGGATATCAAGTTGTCAAAACATTAACAGAGTAAAGGTTGCCATAGAACCGGTAAACAGTGTGCTGTAAATATACAGGTGTTTTACAATTATGATCATCTTGCATAACAGTACAGTATGTGATCTTAAAAGCTGCAAAAACTGCTATAAGAACCACCCTATTTACTCCCACTCAAAAAGCTGTCCAGGGTTTGGTACTTCCAGTCATTGATTCTAGCTCTACAGAACATTGCTGAACGTCTTGAATGTCTAATGCTTGTAAACAGGTCTTCATTTGTGCGTCACTGAGACAAAACTAAGGACATCCTGTAGAGGCAATCCAGGCATGACGAACAAAGTGTGTCATCTGTTTCTTAAACGGTTTTAAAGTATAACAGTTGAAAGGGAGACTGAGACTAAATTCTTTTAGTTATTTGCTGAGGGCTGAACTGAGATGGCAAGAGCCCCACAAGCCATATTTCACAGGAGTTGTTTATGTTACCCCTCACTATTTAGCCGCTGTTACCATGATAGAGCAGCTCTGAGGCCAAATAAAGGCAGGAATTCCTTGGAGATGGCAGCGCTACAGACCTTGGGACTGTAGTGTGCTGTGTTATGCGTCATTGAGGCTGTGAGCTTGAGCAGGGCTAGGGGGAGAGAGGAGGGTCAAACACTTAAAAAGTCTAGCCAAACTGCAGTTCAAGGGCAGAAAAAACGTCATCAGCTAAACCTAAAAGGATGAAATTGAGAAAAGAGAAGTGTCAGTTTACAGAATTGTTTCTAATTGTTGATCCTCATGTTTACCCATAGCCTGTAAGAGTACGTAATATCCATTTCTGATCTTGTGCTTTCCCAGAAAAGATGAGTCTGCCATTATCCTGTTTGGACTTCCTTTCATGCAGTGAGTACAGAGAACTGTAGAAAGCTGACAGCAATAGTACAGCAAATAATGTGTTATACCGCAGTACAATAACAGTTGATGGAAACAATTTAAATATTGATTTTCCGGTCAGATGTTCCAAAAAAACATGGGCAGATGGAAAGATGAGGAATCAGCACTTAATGTGTCTGACCTGTTGTAGCCCTTCGGTTTGCTGAAAGCCTTTGTGATAGCTGTTTGGCCCGAATGTCTTCGCTGGAGCGTTGTCTTCATTTTCTGCAAATAAACATTGATTCTCCCATTAGAAATCAGAATTTGTGAACTTTTTCATTGCTTGCAATATTAATTATATTATTATTTTGAAACTATTTTGAAGCATTGATTGTTTCAAAAGGTCTCCAACGACACCCAAAAAACATGAGGAATCCTCAGAGTGTGCTATGATAAATTGGCTATTAAGCTCATTAAAGCATTATGTCATCAAAATCTATGGGTACACTATATTGTCACCTTCTTAAAATAATGTCTACTTTTGAGGAAAATGCTAAATATCATATATTCTAGATTTGGTTCAGTTTATTCAGTTTTTTGCAAAAACGTGAAAATATGACTTACGCCATTATTTTAAGAAGGGGATGATATATCTCTGGGGTAGCGGTGGGTCTGGAACCCCCCGATCTCCGGCTTGCCAAAGGAATGCCAAAGGAGTTAACTGGCTGTACCCAGGGACGTTCCACCATACCCTTTTCCTTCCGGAGACCGTGCCTTCATGCTGGCCGTCACCCTACCCCTCCGTTCGGGAGAGCGTGCTCCCCACGCTTCACTATACCAAGTCCCTCACGTGGGCACGCCTCTCCGATGGCACCATTTCGGTCACCATCCCACCTCTCCGTCTTAGCCCATTTCAGGGCCTTGCGCTGGGGGCGAATGTGGCAAACTCCTGGGTAGAGTAACTCACCCCGAGTTAACACCTTTGGCATTGCGGTTAGCACGGCTGGTTAGGAAATGGGAGATCAGGGTTCGAGACCAACTGAGGGCGAGTGACTCTACCCTAGGGTTCGCCACAATATCATTCATTAAAAAATGACCAACTGACTGCAAGAAAAACCTAACCCTAACCCTATAGCATATAGAGACTGGTTAGTCTGTTTACATACATCGTCAGCCATTTCTTTTTCACCATCTCAGTGTCTTAAAGCACAGTTTTGCCCATAGCGGCTGAAAAAGGGCCTATGGATAGGTACATCTGTTTCCTGCTTGTGTCGGGCAGCTGTAGAGAAGAGGAAACCCACTCTATCCCGTCAGTATTATTAGCCTATGGTGACAGAGCAACGGAAGCCTGCAGGGTCAGGGCTATGGTTAGGGTTAGGGTTAGGCTCTCCAAAATAGGAACTCAAATGATCACAACATCAATCGTTGTGGTTTGATCCATCAGTCGTTTACCTCAATGCAATGCAACCAATCTGAAGTTTTTATTCGATTTTATTCTCTATTATTCTCTAACATGTATGCATTTGCCTAGTGGCCATTTGGGCTAATCCTTTTGGGGAGCATCCTTCGATCCTGAGGCACGGTCAGAACTTTACAGACTGAATTAGTGAAGACAAAGATTCCCTGCAGAGTGGCAGTCACACTCACTGGTAACTCCATTCAGTGACTCCATCTGAGCATTGACGGGTGAAACTTCCACTACTAAACTGAACAACCAAATCAACATGAGGTAATATAGTTGTTGTTGATATCAAAATATGTGCATCGCTTTGCCTCACATGTTGGTACACAGCACCACTGCTCTAGGTGCAAACAACATGGAATACAAATAGGTACCTACAGCACTGTTAGAACTGCATGAATACATACCACACAATATATCAATATTTGCTGTAATATTCAAATGAGATGCATGTATTATATATATATAATACATGAGTATATATATATATACTCATGTATTATATATATATATATATATATATATATATATATATATATAATACATGCGTCTCATTTGAATATTACAGCAACTATTGATATATTATTTGCCAAAGGAGTTATTTATTTCAAATAATGAATAGAAACATCCTACCATATATATATATAGTAGGATGTTTCTATTCATTATTTGAAATAAATAAATAATAATTTTGTAACAGCTTGTTACTTCATTGTATTCAACTCATCATACAGAGGTATCTGCAGCTAACGTGTGATTCATGTCTTTGCTGTCATCATTTGAGCAGACAGTCCAATTAAAGCAATATGTTAATTGTTTTGGGACAGAATTATGAATGCAGGTGCATGCCCACTTCTCCACACAAACACATGCATGTGCAAAATAACATGAACTGAGATCACACAGTGCCTTGACAATTTATGATAATAAATCATAATGGGTACTTACCTTTTCTTTTTCTGGAATCCTTGACTCATCGCTGTTTACTTTGGAGTGGTGGCCAACACTTTGTTGAGGGGTCATCGTGGGCTCAGCAAATTACAAACAAAATCAACATACTGTAATGTCCCGGTGCACTGCAATGCTGCTATCCTATGCCACAGAGGAAGAGGAGTTTTCCAACATTTCTCTCAGAGAGAGGTAGTGAGCAATCACAGCCATTTGATGTTACAAAAATAATGAGTTTGTGCTAAAAGCACTTTACAATGGTACTGCCAGAGGCACCCTTTTCCTGCCTACTCCCCAAATCCCATTGCTCTCTATGTTCTCTCTTTCCTACTCGCTGACTAAATAAGGATATTCCAGGCCAGTCTCCTCAAACAGTAGCCCCTGTGCAGCACACTTAAGAAAATGGTATGGACCTTCTCAGATTACAGTTCATTCCCAAGTCTTCCTCCAGGGGGCACTGAGGAGTCTTTGACAGTGACACCGACCTCCTCCTGGTACTGGACGTTTGTGCAATTTCAAATGCCAGCAATGTAACTAGTACATAGTACATAGCTGTAGTTTATACACTAAACAATGTTAAAGGAACATTTCACGGTCTGTCACCATGACTCAACAAGTTATTAGTGGTTTTAGTTGTCTAAATAGCCAGAAAATATAACATTATTTAAACGAATAGGCCTAAGTGAAAAAAATTGCTGATTATTGGACCAGGATAGTAATCTATCTGAATGATTAAGTCCTAAGTGTTCGGCAAGGCCGAATCCTGATTCCCTTTTCTACCCCTTCGGCTCGTTTTGGAGTGCCACTCGCTTTGGAGCCAAGGCCTCTGTTCAGAGCCACAAGCCGTAGTGGTTCCCCTATGAAATGGGACAACCCTTCGACAAGATGCACGTTAGTAAACACAAGTAATAGATTTATGTGCTAGCATGGTGCGTATTGATGGGTGTCAAACTCAATTTCATCCCGGCCCACATCAGCATTATGGTTGCCCTCAAAGGGACGGTTGTAACTGTAAGACTATATAAATGTATCTACTCTATAATATTACATAATTGCCTCTGCATTCGATTATTATTGGTTTTAGTAATAACTTAATTAATAATTAACTCTGAAAGCAGAAGTCTAGGAAAAATAATGGCAAGCAGACATTCAAGTGTACAACTATTGTGCAATTTACACATGCGTGTGCGTCGATATATATGCATGTACGTAGACACAAAAATACTGTATGTGAGCACACACACACTCACATTTATCTGTGTTATTATAACTTAAACTTAAATCCCATGAATTTATGAGATTAAGAAACCCTCCTTATTACTCATGCATCAAAGATCAACATTTTCAAGTGAATAATAACGTTTTTTGTTTTGTTTTGTTTTTTTACCATCACACAAACATTAACTTTGTTTAACCTTGTGGTTGCAGTTGAGAGGGGCAGAACCATGGTACCACAAATACATGTGTTCTGATCTAGGCTAATGAACAGTCTGTGGCTGCATGAACACACACACACACACACACACACACACACACACACACACACACACACACACACACACACACACACACTGAGTACATACACAAAGTAGGATACGTAATAAAGTCAAAATAAAAAACAAGGGTTGTTTCAGTTCCTAACTATATACTGGTCAGGTTCTGGTTGAGGTTATTCAGAGGATGAAGTGGGATGTAAGTGACGCTATCTGGCCCTGTACAGACCAAGTAGATCTCTCCTCACCCTGAGACACACACACCATCCTAATCTATGGATCAATCCCTGCACACATAATAACAAACAAAATGCTAGCACAACCATTAGAATACACACGTATTAGCCCAGTATTGTCAGTGGTTTCGTCAACAGCTAATGAAAACACCAGATAACTGCGTGCTTCTTCAGCCAGCTGTGTCGTCAGATTTTCCACTAGCTCCCCTCCCTCGGTCTGCTATAGTGTTTCTTGACAAGATGACATTGTTAAAAGCCTGTTTCTGGTCAGGCCACACCTGTCCACACACCTTCTGCTGGCTTTCACTGCTGCATCATTTGTTGCTGTAACCTTTGCGAACATATTCTGTTGAGAATGCAGGCTGCCTTTTAATTCTTAAACTGTTTGTTTCTTTTCTTGGTGGCTACGGTACGGTTAGCCTACTTGGCTCTGTGTTTGGTGTCGAAGTGCCGCCGTAAATTGTATCCCTTGGGCACTGCCTCGTAGCAAAGACATACTAGCTTGTCTCCAATAAGCACAAACATGTATCCACTTTCCTCCCATCTCTCTTTAAATTGCCTTCCCTCTGCATCAACTTTTATTTTCTTGGACATTTTGGTACTATTCATATTTTTTCGTTGATGTGGGTGAGTTTTTTTTATTGACGGCGGTTAGCTTGAGCAAAATCGACGTACATCACAAAAATGCCAGCGGCCGGCCCTGGCTGGGAAATGTCATTTATGGACACCGTACTTCTGTAAAGAGGCTTGTATTATAAGCAAATGATATCCGTTGCAAGTCTCGCGGGCCACATAAAACGAGCTGCCGGGCCACATTCGGCCGACAGGCCTTAGCTACAAACGAGGCAGTAGCTAACTCAAAAATGATAACGTCACCCCTCCTTGATTTAAACATGTGATTACCCCCAAATATCCCACTCAGGGTAAACTCGTAAAAATAGCGATACCTAGCTTTTGATCTGCAAAGCTGTTTTCACATGCTCACAAGTCCATAAGGTTGTCTGGACAAATCTGTGAATTGTCCCTTAAGGGCAGGACTAAAAAGTATGTTTGATGGAGATTCTCCATTGAAAATACGGCGCTGACCATGTAACCGCAGGGTTCCCGGTTCGATTCCGGCCGCGGATATATCCTGCATGTCATTCTCTCTCACTCACCCGTCCTTCCTGTCAAATCTCTACTGTCTCTGTCATAATAAAAATGAAAATATGAGTGGGACTGCCCCACTCAGAAAAAATAACTAAAAAAAGAAAATACAATAAGATTTTGGTGAGGTCTTGGCATAATTTGTATTCAGAAATCACTTAAACAGTATAAAAAATATGCAACATGATACTTACAATAAAGCTGTGTTGTACATTTGGCCGTTTTATAATATCTTAATGCCATCATGATAATCATCTGTGTTAGGGAAATATCTAAGTATCTAAATAGAAAATAGAAAAAGGTAGCCTGGTTTCTTCAAATGCACAGAAAAGGTATTTAATGGTATTTACCCTCAGGTAAGGTTCAAGCCAATCACAGACATTTCCTGTCTGCATCTGTGATGAGGAGGGGGTCACATGATGCTAACTGTGATCTGCAAAGCTGATCTGAAGAGGTTATGGGGGATTGACCCCCACTTTCTCTTAGAGACACAAAGGTGGAAAAGGGACATAAAGGCTACAAAATGGTTCTGGTCTGGTTTTACATTACTGGGCCTGAGGAAACACAAAGGCCCAAAACTGCTCTAGATTGCTCAGTCTCTTCTAGGTGCAGGTTTAAGAGAAAAGAGAGCAATTAGGTCTTTGTGATAATTTAAATGTGTCTGTTGTCTAGCCAATGTCGAGTTTGAAGTACAGAAACTGGTTTTCATTGTAGAAGAGGTTGAGGTCGCTAAGTGTGTTAATTCTGCCCAAACAGTCTGAATGATAGTCACAAGAGTACTACAGTAATGACAAAATATTTCCCCCCTACATCTGTCATCAGCCATTTTGAGTAAATAGTTACTCAAATTCACGACCCAAGGAAGGTATCTTAATTTTTCCTAGACACTACATAACTGACTGCACACCCCAGAGTCTAGACAGTACTTAACACTAGAACAGCCATGGATCAAGTGAGTATTTTTTTAAAATTAATACATTTACACTGAATCACATTTTAGGACCCTCCTTTCATGACTTTTCCTAGATATGTGAGTTCTACCACCCAGTATCCTTACATCTTCAAAATCACATCAGGATAAGCTAGTATAAAGCTATTTAGCAGTTTTTTTGTGTAGGAGGCAGGCTAATTTACAAGACGGCCAACTAGTGGTCTTTGTGTGTAAATAGCAGCTTCCCATTGTAAAGACTATGGTCATTTGACCCCTGAGGTGGCTCTAATAGTAGGTAAAATAGGCATGGCTGTTCTAGTGTTAAGTGACCCAGAGTCTAAAGCCTGATTTATACTCCTGCGTCGAATTTACGCGCGTCTACGCCGTAGCCTACGCGAGGGCTCTCCAAGTTTATAGTTCTACGTTCGTCCACGGACCGCGGACCGCGTCGCGTTGGTCGGTGTACTCATAGCGGCATAATAGCGATCAAAAAACGTATTTTTGTTATGCTTGTTGTAAAGAAAATGTCTATAATGCATTGAAATGACAGTAAACTAAGATAATAAGATGGTTATCATACATTTTCAAATCTTTATTAATAAGTAATTACAGAAAAAGTAAATGACATTTCTGTCATGACTTCCGCATTTACGAGAGAGTCGGAATGTGACGCTACCAAGCGGACCAATCACAGTTCTTATAGATAACTTAACATTAAATATGTCTATCATAAATATAATTTAAACCCAACGAACAGCCATGGGGCTCCCTGTAACTAATCATTTATTTCTAAATAAACAGGTTTGTACATCTCGTAAATGTGAATCGCGCTCCTTATAGGAAGGCTGTGCCTGACGCTTCCATAGGGCGCTCTACTCAAAGCGGCAAAATAGCGATTTTTGTGTGTGTTATGCTTGTTGTAAATAAAAGTTCTATGATGCATTGAAATGACATTAAACTAAGATAATACGATGGTTATCATAATTTTTCAAATCTTTATTAATAAGTAATTACAGAAAAAGTAAATTACATTTCTGTCATGGCTTCCGCATTTTGGCCGACGAGAGAGTCGGAATCTTGTCGGAATCATGTGCTACCAAGCGGACCAATCACAGAGCTTACGGTTAGGCTATTACGCAAGGCTACGCGGGTCTACGCAAGCTACGCCGTCGATTTTACGCAGAAGCATAAACTGGGCTTTACTCTAGACACTGCTTAAGTGCCTACACACCCCAGAGTCTAGACACTGCTTAAGTGCCTACACCCCCCATAATCTAGACACAGCTTAAGTGCCTACACACCGCAGAGTCTAGACTCTAGACACTGCTTAGGTGCCTACACACCCCAGAGCCCCAGAGGGCAGTGTTGCTCAGGAGTCCTATCCTGTCCAGTGTACTTCCTGCCTGAATAGTATAAAACAGGGTGTGTCCTCTCTCTCTTCCATGGTGTCTCTACTTTGGCCTGGAGACCAAGAAAGGGTTATTTTATCCCTTCAATAGTGTCATATGTCTCATTTACCACTTTTCATTTGAATAAAATGGAACAAAAATGCTGGAGCTGTCTGAGCCAGGGATAATCAACACTATGGGTTGGAGGACTTTGTCGTGTTGGGTTCTTTCATAAACACGGACGACCAAGGTTATAAATGAAACTCAGCTTTACTCAGTATCAATTCAACAACATCATACAACAGTCGGTAGCATAACTCTAAACTCGCATGGCTCATGACGTCAGACGTCCCTATGACTAACCTACACTACAGACTCAGGTGAGCACAGTCTGGGGGTGATACACACGCTGACACAATTCATTTCCACAAGACTGCATTCATGCAGTCAGCCTATTCCTAACAATAGAAAAATGTCATTCAAAACTAACACGACACAGCACCCCACCCTCGAAAACCATATGTTGATACACAAGTTGCAGAACCATAATACTCACAATACTTAAACCAAAATGCATATATATTTGTCTTTTAACAATCTTCATAAGAGGATTCCAATCATATAAGCAAATTTAAGGTAAAAAAGTGTGAAAACCTGCTAACTGTCTGGAGTGTGGAGGCACATGCAGTGCCACCTTGAGGATACACTTTGAATAAAATGTTGATCATGTGACATGTAAGGTGGTCAAGAATTTCTTACGTACGAAATAATAATGTGTGGCTTTCAGTAGTTATATATCTAATACCATGATTGTATTCTTTCATTTCATGTTCCTTTCAACCCATGGAAAGAATACATGGAAATTGGGGATGATGAAGGGTCCTGACTCCTGATTAGCCAGATTGGGATGTTTTAATTGGCATTAAACATTTTGGGGGATTTCCTTTTTTTTTTTTTTTTACAGAAGATGAAAACTAAATGCTGCATTTTTAAATTGATTCCCATTCACACTGCTATCTGAATGCCTCCAAAATGAAGACACACATTTTAAATGCTGGAAAGGCTGAATACAGGCGTGAAATGGTGTGTAACTTCCTTTCAAACATAACTGATGGCGGATATAAAAGGAGAATATATTAACTTTTTTCAGAGATAATTCAGGCATGTTATGATTCATTCAAACACTTTTGTCACACAATCTTCACACGGTTGTCACTTTTTAGCTACTGTATCTAGCTACAGGAGCTACCCTTTAAAACCACACATTTATGAAAACCACAAACAGAATACTGGTTTATTGTGAAAGAAAATGCCTAGTTGTTAATGGATAGCCGTGACCACAGGTCAGAAGTAAATAGTAAATGCATCGCTCTACTCTACTCTTCACTAATACCTGTTACCTGGCAACATGTTCAGTGTGAAAGGGGTTTTAGATAAAGAATAAAAAACTACATAAAACTATAAAACACCGAACTTTCACATCTGCATGCTGTAGGGATTGGTGACAGTGAGCATCCTATTTGTAGAGTAACTGATTTGTAATATATTAAGAAGTTCATTATTGATGCTGTTAAGAAAGTGATCAACCACCTGTCTCTCTTGAGCAATCTCCTCTTCCAACAACAGCAAAGAGCGGTTGTGGTTGGGTACTTACTTAATCATTTCAGAGGGCAACCCGAACACTAAAGTGTTGAAACTAGTTGCACAGAATATGGTTACCCTGGTTTGAGATTGGTTTGAGACTTGAGCCATTAACAGTCACTATCATATTCGTACTTAGAGATGTTAGGCATTAACTGCCATATCCTGATTATAGCCTACAGTATGTACACTTGTACAGTATATGAGGCCCTATTTTATTCATGAAACATTGGGGCGGTCTCACAAGTAAAGTTTAAAAGTCTAGTGTAGGCTGAACAACAGAGGGAGATGAAAAGAAAATGTTCACAATTGTTCATTTGAAATACAACTAAAAACTAACTGTGTAAAACACTCCCCCCCAAAAGTTAAAGAAAACCTGAACTACAGTTGGCATGAATTCAACACAAACGTAAGATGAAACCTCTTAATCCTTGACTAGATGTCTAAAATGGTTGCCCTCATTGCCAATGACTGCACTAATCTTAAAATGAAAGTTAAACCTACTGTGGGATGTTTTGCTAGGTACTTGGTTGAAATAGATCATGAGTAAAGCTTCTGAGTTATAGACTATTTATTCAATCAAAGTGACATACAGGTTACAGCCTTCCTCTCTGATGTCATACTCTTACAGCCTTCCTCTCTGATGTCTCTGACCACTCTGGTCCAATGGTCAGCACGGTAAAAAAGACAAGAAAATGTATCCCCCCAATGATATGCTAATACAAGGCTATGACAAGGCACATATACAGTCCTATAACATTACTCAGAACAGCAAAGGTGTGAAAAGAGGGATAGGTTACAGACAGTATCACTTAGGTCAAAGGGCAGGGGGCAGGTCACAGGAAGGGAGGCCATATTGACCATGTGCTTCTCTAGGACAAAGCAGGTCACAGGAAGTGGGGGATGGAGAGAGTGTGTAAAAATATACCACATACCTCCATCAAGGTCTAATTTAAACCCTAATTTAGTTCTGTATTAGCTGCATACAGAACACTATATATAACATAACATACATGATCTGGAAATAAGATTGATTAAACCCTGATTAGTGAAAGTCTTTGACTATTTTAAACAGTGTCTGAGAAATGCTTTTTTGTTGTTGTTCTTGCACAGATCTGCACTGACAACATTACGCCTAATCTTATAATAATTGCATCAGAATTAACCTCCCCTAAAAGTGCAATTTAGTCTAGGATTAGGATCTGTGTCTGGGAAGCAGAGGCGCCTTGCTTCTTCTGGGAGCTGAAGGGGCATTCAACAGACAATATTTAGAGATGTTGCATCGTTTACTGACTTGTTCCTGACTTGTTACTGACTTGTTTGGTTTTGGTCTGAGTGTCTGTGTGGTCTCCTTTTTTTTCGTCATGTAAGCAGGTTTTGGCCTCGGGGTCTCGATTTTTTTGATTGATTGAAAACTTTATTAGAAGGTTTGCAGAAGTAGGTACATGAAAGTACATTACATACAAGGTCAACTAAAAGGATAAAAACCCAAGAAAGCCACTGGCTTATTTCAATTGGGGTCCTTGATTCTCAATTCATCGTTACATGTAAGACAGACAAAAGAAAAAAACTAGTACTATCTACAAGATAATACAGACAAATAACTATTACTATCTACAAGATAAACATACATCCATCATGGGAAGAACAATACAACAAAACATAAGGTATGTACAGCGGGTAGGACAGGTGGGGACATACACCACAGGTGGGGGCGGGGGACAAAACACAAAGTATGTACAGTGGGTAGTTCGGGTCTTTTAATCTGATTTTTGATTTAGAGGGTCCAGTTACGGATTGCAGCCTCCTGTAAATGTTTTTTGAGAGTGGTTTTGAAGGTGGGCAGTGTTTTGCACTCCTTTAAGATTATAGGAAGGGCGTTCCACATTTTTACTGCATAGTTTGCAAACGAGTTTAACCCCTTGTTTGTGGTGCAACGCGGTTGAACGTGGTTCGTGGAGCTTCCTCTGGTGTTGTATGTGTGGACGTTGTTCACTTTTTGGAAGTATGTTGACAGGTACTTGGGTGTCTTTGTGGTGTAGCGTATCTTGAAGACCAGGCCCAGTGCAAGCTGCTGCACTCTGTCAACTACTCGTAGCCAATCAAGGCTCAAAAAATGAGCAGCGGTTAGATGTGTCCTAGGGTTGAGGCCTAGCAGAAGCCTAACCAGTTTATTTTGGGCTGTCTGGAGTCTTGTTTTATGGGCCTTTGTGGTTCTATAGTACCATGATGTTACGGCATAGTCGAAGTGACATTGAATGAGAGCTCCTGATAGGGTCCTCAGTGTGTTTTTACTGACAAGTGAGGATATCCTGTACAAGAATCTAGTTCTATGGTTCACTTTTTTGATTACTTTTGCTGCCATTTTATCTCCGGAAAGATTTGCCTCTAAGATGGAGCCCAGGTATGTAATATCCTCTTTTCTTGTGATATTAATGTTACCCACTTTTATTTTAAAATGTTCAGCCTTTCTGAGTTTAGATGGGGATCCGTATAGGATGGTTTCAGTTTTACCTAGGTGTATTGATAGTTTATTGTCAGCTAGCCAGATGCAGATTCTACTCAGTTCAGTGCTTAGCGCTTTTTCCACCTGCAATATGTCCCTGTCAGAGACCAGCAGAGCCGAGTCATCCGCGAACAGGAACAAATTGCAATCACATGCTGATGACATGTCATTCACATATATTAGGAACAGTAAAGGTCCCAATATGCTTCCTTGTGGAACGCCGCAGGTCACTGGGAGGGGGGGGGACAGTGTTCCGTTCACACTAACCACCTGTTCCCTCCCCTCTAAGTAGGATTGCATCCAGCTCACCGATGTTCTATCGAACCCAATTGCTTTCAGTTTATCTAACAATATGTGGTGATCTACTGTGTCGAAGGCCTTCTGGAGGTCCAGCATGACCATGCCGCAGTACTTGCCCGAGTCCACCTCATGGTTGATGTGGTCGTTCAAATAGAGAAGGCATGTGTCAGTGGAATGGGATGTTCTGAATCCTGATTGAAATTCATACATCAGATTTTTTTCGGTAAGGTACCTATCAACCTGTTCATAAACTATTTTTTCCATAAGTTTCGAGATGGAATTAAGAATAGAAACAGGTCGGTAGTTGCCTGGGTCTAATTTGCTTCCTTTTTTATACAGTGGGGTTACCCTTGCTATTTTAAAGTCAAGGGGGACGTGTCCCTGTTTGATGGAGAGGTTTATTATGTGGGTGATGATTGGGGTAATGGAGGCAGCTGAGTCTTTTAGAAATCTGGCTGGAATATTGTCATGGCCCGTGGCCTTTTCTGAGTGTAGAGCGCCCAGCTTTTTAAACACCTCATCGTTTGACACCATGGAGAGTTTAAAATCATCTTTGCGTACACCCAGTTTATTGTAGAACGCACGGATGTGCTCTACACCATAACGCCCTGGGATAGAGTGTTGATTGGTTTCGAGGGCTCTGATCTCGGTCTGGGTCTCGAAGGCTCTGTTCTGGCTGCATCTCTGATTGACCATTATGTTAATTTATGTTAATGTGTGTTGTTTATGCAACACTTAAGAAAGTGCTATAGTATGCTGTTCTAAATATTATAATCTTTTTACAAAAAGCAATGTTTCCAATCAACAGTGTCTTGAGTGACAGGACCGTTTTTAATTCGCTTTAACGACATACTGTTTTAAGAAAGGGAAGTGAGTGGTACAGAGGAAATGTTTTTTTTTCTTTTAGAGGTTAACTGAATTTTCACACACCCTGTGAAATTAAACCCTCAGCATATCTAGTCGACACATCCGTCTCCTCTTGACAGAGGTGAAAAAAGGGCTTAAACATGAACAATCCTTGCCATTACATAAACTCAACTCATGTTCTACATTGAAGATTCAAGATTATACAAATGTAATGCTATCATTTAAGTCACCATAACAATTGCAGGGGAACTGTTGAGTGGTTTTAGATAAACGTACCACTGTAAACAGGTTCAAGTCACCCGCTGGGAATATAACCTGTTATTTGGCTCACCATCATTTTGTATTGCAAGTATAATGACTATGTGCAGTTTGCCTCTGACATGATAACACAAACATTTTATAAATAGGCTAACCAGGATAGTACATGTTGTAGTGTTGAGCATCAGGCAAGAATCATACAGTTTTGTAGGATTGTTCAAGCATGTTGCTGGGCTGCCTGGATAACCATCCAAGGAAAATACTAGAAGAAACACAGTCACACAGTGTGACAGCAGACATCAGAGCGAATTAGCAATCAAGCCTCAGATAACAAATTAGCAACAAAAGATGACTACTAATACAATGGAACACTTATGCTTAACGATGACATGGTATCATGCAATAGGCAGAAGGTCTGTGCTCAATTTCAAACTGCCATCAACAGCATTTCACAACATGACATGTTGTCACTTTGGTTCCAGATATTTCCTGCTAGCCGGCCTTGCAGCTATCTTCCTCATTTGAGCTTCCTCCTTGTAATGTCGAGGCTTATTAATGATCAGACATTTTGTCAGATGCACAGTATCATCAGCGCTGTCTCTCCGGCTCTTGTTTGGTGGAAACAGAACGATCCCAGAGGTACAGTAGTCGTTTTAATCTAAGGATTCAATCACTCAGGTACAGTATGACCTTATTTCTACGTACATGTCATGGGTCTTTATTACTATTTGATTTGATGTTTTATATTGATGAAACCATCTAGCCTTAGATTAGTCAACAATATTTTTGGATAAGCCTTAGCCACAAGTACCCTGTTTTTTTTATTCAACAGGTGCATCATCAATGCCGTCAACGGTGAGAGCAGGCCCCCCACTTAGTGTATTTGACAAGCTGAGTTGGACACTCAGTATGACAGGGTGTCAGTTTGTCAAATACCCCAAGTGAGGGGTCACTTGTCTACTGAGCATTCTCCTCGAAAACTGGCAAGGGATCTCTCCTCAAGCCTTCAGTGACCTTTCACCTCAGCCAGGGGGATCTCCTGGACCACCAGAACCTCTGTGCACTACGATGAGTAACACTGTCAAATACAGCACTGCAACAATGTCAGGCAATGTTAGGCTTCAATGTCTTTAAGCGATCTAAGTGTGGAATTATATTGCACATAAAACTCATGCATGTCATAGTAACATATGCACAAACAAATGTAAATGTATGTAACATAATCTGTGTTCATCGAGGTTCTACAAGGCTAAATGATGAGGTGAGGCACATTTTATTTGTATGAATTAGATCAAATCACTGGGAACAAGTCTGAAATATTCTTGCACGGCATTTATTGTAACATTACGTCTACGTTTGCATGTTTTGTCTGGAATTATTCAGGTCTGTTACGACGTCTGGTGATTGATCATGAGGTTACTAGCCTACTGTGTGTGTATAAGCCGATGGGAAAGGAAAATAATGAAATAATGGTATTCTAACACACTTTTCATGGGGTTACAAAGCATGTTGCGTTGTATGGATGTGAGTCCATCCACTACCGATGTGATGCAACCACTGGGTTCCTATTGGCTATCATAGTGAGGGATCTTGTAAATATAGAGCTGGGTATGATGAGATGATGATAGTGTTTGGGAACATGTTAGGAATGTATCCAGAGTGCAGACATGATATTACACTGAACAAAAATATAAATGCAACACTTTTGTTTTTGCTCCAGTTTTTCACGAGTTAGACCTCAGACTTTTTCTATATACACAAAAGGCCTATTTCTCTCAAATTGTGTTCACATGTGTTTAAATCTGTGTTATTGAGCACTTCTTTCTCTACCATAAGCCGTCTCCAAAGGCGTTTCCGAGAATTGGAATTGGAATTGGAAACGACTTTGGAGATGGCTTATGGTAGAGAAATGAACATTCAATTCACCGGCAAACAGCTCTGGTAGACATTCCTGGACTCAGCATGCCAATTGCACGCAATGTAAATACAACTCTAAATAACAGTTGGACATAGAATATTAGTACTGATATGTTGCTTGTGTAATGTGCTTGTTAGTCATATATTTGCATTAAACAACCTCACAATAAAGATATCAGCATATCACCATTTATCTGTCCCTCCCACATGTCTTCCTGTATGCACAGACACATGGGCCTGAGTAAGAGCGGATACGTGTGCTAATCTTGTGATTAGATAGCAGTGAGTGACTCACTGAACAGTAAGGCTAAAAATGAACTCTGAGCATTCACTTTCCATGCAGTAAGACTGCATTTCAGTTTTGATCAACAAACAGTGAATAGCATGATCCTAAAGAAGACTCTGCGTGGTAGAGTGTCTACATTCTTCACTTTTCAATCTATCTCTTCCACATTATGTAGGCCACTTGTGGTGAAGTTATGATATATTATTACATATTGGTAAAATACAGAAAAATAAACGTGCAAAATAATTGCTTAATGAACCAAAATAAATCACCTTCTTGAACTTATAAATGGTAAATGGACTGACTTATACAGCGCCTTATTCTAAAGCGCTTTACAATGGCCTCTCATTCAACCATTCACACACACACATCAATGGCGGCAAGCTACCATGCAAGGCGCCTACCCGCTCATCGTGAGAAATCTGGGGTTTAGTGTCTTGCCAAAGGACACCTCGACATGTGGCCAGCCGGGGTTCAAACCGCCGATCTGCTGACCTTGCAATCATTAGACGCCGGCTCTACCTCCTGTGCCACAGCCACCCCTCCAATTTATGTGTATGTGCTCTGTTAGATAGATAGATAGACTTTATTTGTCATTGTTACAGTACAGGTACCAAACAACGAAATTTAGGAGGGGAGGCTCCCCTGGTGTTTAAGAAAGGAAAAAGAAACACATTTTGGAAAAAGCATAGATGCATAAAATCACAAGAAGATAAGGAGCTGGTTTACATCAATAGAGGCTATGTACACAATCCACTGTACTATACTGCACAGATAGTCAACTAGGGTTGTCATATTGCACAAGAAAGTATTTTTTCACATTTTTTTTTTTAAAGTGTCACAGTTTGCAGGCTTGAAAATGTACATGTTTGTGCCTCAGCACTAGCTGCCATTACAATCCGTCCGGACTTGTCCTGGGCCCAGAACTTAGGCCTTTTCTGTGTTCAGGGCCTTGACGGCCCTGTGGTAGAAGCTGTCCTTCAGTCTGTTTGTCCTAGCGGCCGGGGTCCTGTACCTCCTGTTCGAGGGCAGCTTGACAAAGTGTTCGTGCCCAGGGTGGGTCGGGTCCTTGGAGATCTTGGAGGCCCTCCTTGGAGGCCCTTGGAGGCCCTCCTGTTGGTGTCCATTTGGGATTTTATGTCTAAAAAATGTACTAAATAAGTTTGAATTTTTTGAGCGTCCCTTCTAAAATTAATATACATCCCAAAGAACATTTGTGCCAAATTTTGCATTTTTATCTCTCTTTTACATACCTCTTTTAAAGGTAATTCATCCAGGAGTTAGCAATGTCTGAATAGTTTACACGTCAATTTCTGGTGTTTAAATCTTCTACATTGGATGGATCACTTGTGATAAGTAAGGCTATACTATTTGTGGCATAAAGAACTCAAAGCCCGAATGGTTGCGGCTAATCAGCTGATGATAGGTTGATGATATTCTGCAGAACAGTGCCACCTTTTTGTTACACGAGGGGAGGTCCTCGGGACTAAACTAATGGCGCTTTTCCATTACAGGGCCAGCCCGGGCCAGCCCGCTTCGGCCTGCTTCTTTGGCCCTTGTCCATTTGTCGGCCCAGGTCGCGTCAGGTCGGTTCGGGTCGCTTCTCCCCTTCGAGACCAGGGTCTAAATTATTTTTTTCTAAGCACTCAGGTTCGTTAATGAGGGAGCAGAGACATGAAACCAGTTTGTTAAGATCAGGACTTAAATTACTAAAATAGATGCTGCAAAATAAGAGAGCCTAAAGAAGGAGTTACAGTTAAATAACAATATTTTATTTCCAACGTTTATGCTTTAAAATGTTTACTCACTATACAAAATGTGTTGGCGATACTTGCCGTAGTGATAAAAGAGGGTAGGTCACCTGGCTGTAGAGGGGGATACTACCACCACAGCAGTCTCAGGACAGGCACACCGTGAATCTGCGAGCATACACACACGCAGCAAACACACGGCAAGCACACTTCACAAGCTCCACATGCAGTGTAAGGAGACTAGGCCCAGGAAAGCAGATGAATATCTACATGGACTTTGGGTAAATGTCATTCGACTTTACTGCAGTGTATTCCATCTTTTCAGCTGCCTATATATTATTAAATAATCAAACTTCTTATTTGTATTCATGCCTCGTGATTCAAATGATCTGCAAAACGTATTCCTTAGCTGTAGACATGGAATCTCCTCTCTTGATTTCCGAGTTTCATAAAGTCCCATTACAATCGTCCTTCATACGATTACGCACTACGCCACCTCTTATCGACTTACTCTCTGATATGAAACAGTTACTAGTACGGTAACCTGTTTTTCTTCCAGTCACAGAAAGGTTTGGCTGGTGTGTCTGCCCAGCTTTCCAAAGTCATCGAATGCGTTCTGTAAGTATTTGGACCTGGCTACATTTTTCCTCCTCTATTTGTTGCCACTGTTTATGATCTCTGTTGCATCATATATCGTTGTAGCCAAGAAGCTGTGGATGTGTAATGCTATCTGGGATGTTACCATGGCACAATATGTCGCCCACAGACAGAAGAAGAAGAGGGCTCTGAAGATGTTGATGTTGGTGGTGGTTGTGTTTGCTGTTAGTTGGTTCCCTTTCAACTGTTATGTGATCCTTGTCTCCAGCAAGTCCATTGACATTAACAACGGCCTCTATTTCACCTTCCACTGGTTTGCTATGAGCAGCACATGCTACAACCCCTTCATTTACGGCTGGCTAAAGAACAGCTTCAGGGCAGAGCTCTGCTAACCCCTGCTGAGATGTTGCATTTCCATAAAACCATCAATCATGTAGAATCATACTAGGGTCGGATAGGTTGATGTTCAAGTGGGGGGTATCAATCATAATAAGATGATGTGTTACTTTACTAAGGTCGTTATGATCACACTGAATGTCTACCGTTCTGTCTTGACGTGACCTTTTTCAATGTTGAGGTAGTTACCCATCTGTAATTTGGTACATAGGTCGGTGCATAGCGCACAGTGGTAGGAGGAAAAAGGAAAAAGTTATGGTATTTATGTACATATTGGTTTCATTATTTAGAAATTACTTTAGTCCCCCTATTTCAGAGAATCATATATAACGGGATGGATTCATATACTGTCCGAATTAGACACTCATGTTTAGTATTTGCTTAATTTGGACACTATATGAATACGTCCCATTATTTATGGAAATAGATTATGAAATAGAGGGACTTTGTATAAAAAAGTGATTCAAAACCAGTATGTCCAGTATATACAAAATTACAAATACTATCAGTTATTAAATGCAGAGGATTGTCAACCACAACTAAAGATGAGTGCTTCATTTGGACAAATATTAATCTGTCCCATCTACTACAGTATGTCTCAAAAGTGAGTACACCCTTTAGATTTTTGCAAATATTCTGTCATATCCTTTCAGGGGATAACACTATCTTAATGAAACTTTGATATAACTTAAAGTAGTTAGTGTGCTGCTTGAATAACAGTATAGATGTATTGTCCATTGAAAATTACTCAGTACACAGCTGTTAATGTCTAAACAACTGGCAACAAAAGTGAGTACACCCCATAGTGAACATGTCTAAATTGTGCCCAAAGTGTCAATATTTTGTGTGACCACCATTGTTATCTAGCACTGCTTTAACCCTCCTGGGCATGGAATTCACCAGAGCTGCACAGGTTGCTTCTGGAATCTTCTTCCACTCCTCCATGACGACATCACGGAGCCCACGGATGTTGGACACCTTGCACTCCTCCACCTTCCTCTTGAGGATGCCCCACATGTGCTCAATTGGGTTTAGGTCTGGAGACATACTTGGCCAGTCCATCACCTTAACCTTCAGCTTCTTCAGCAAGGCCGTTGTCATCTTGGAGGTGTGTTTAGGGTAATTATCATGGAAATCATTGGAAAACTGCCCTAAAAAACGGCCCAGTTTCCGAAGAGAGGGGATCATGCTCTGCTGCAGGATGTCACAGTATATATTGGAATTCATGTGTCCCTCAATGAAATGCAGCTCCCCAGTGCCGGCAGCACTCATGCAGCCCCAGACCATGATGCTGCCACCACCATGCTTGACTGTAGGCAAAACACTTTTGTCTTGGTACTCCTCACCAGGGTGCCGCCACACACGCCGGACACCATCTGACCCAAACAGGTTTATTTTGGTCTCATCAGACTACAGGACATGGTTCCAGTAACTCATGTTCTTGGACTCATTGTCTTCAGCAAACTGTTTGTGGGCTTTCTTATGCATCGGTTTCAGAAGAGGCTTCTGTCTGGGGCGACGGCCATACAAACCGATTTGATGCAGTGTGTGGCGTATGGTCGTCTGGGCACTGACAGGCTGACATCCCACTTCTGCAGCAATGCTGGAAGCACTCGCACGTCTATTTTTGGAAACCAACCTCTGGATATGACGCTGAGCACGTGGACTCAACTTCTTTGGTCGACCCTGGCGAGGCCTGTTCCGAGTGGAACCTGTCCTGGAAAACCGCTGTATGATCTTAGCCACTGTGCTGCAACTCATTTTCATGGTGTTGGCAATCTTCTTATAGCCAAGGCCATCTTTGTGTAGCGCAATAATAATTTTTTTCAGCCGCTCAGAGAGTTCCTTGCCATGAGGTGCCATGTTGTCCAGCATTCAGAGAGAATTGTGCCCAAAACAACAAATTTAACAGCCCTGCTTATCATTTACACCTGAATCCTTGTAACACTAACGAGTCACATGACACCAGGGCGGGAAAACAACATAATTGGGCACAATTAGGACATGTTCACTATGGGTGTACTCACTTTTGTTGCCAGCTGTTTAGACATTAAAACCCTCCACACAGATTGAGTGTCACTACCTGCACACAGCTTGCTCCTCCATACAGTGTCCACTCTGTTATTTAGCCATTTCTTATTAATTATTTTGACACAGTTTCTGTACCATGACTTCCTGTCCATTTTGTATAATGTTGAGTCCTTTATAGAAAGTAGAGGACCAGACATCTCTCCCAGTACAGGGCTCAGACACACATTTGGAAACTCCTTCTGTTTGTCCGGTTTTAATGCTCCACTGCTGTATAAGCTAAGCATGCCCAGTTCCTCGGCAGTCAACCTCTGTCTCCAGAGATCCAGCATCCTTGTTGCATCGCTGGGACCTCAAGCCCAATAAAGAACACACAGCCTGAGCATCTTTTAACTCTGGTCCTGCTGTGTCTACCAGTTGTCTCTGGCATACCACTTCGGCAGCACACAGCAGTCCAGTCAGCCCAGGGCTTGCACAGTCGCTTATGTCCATTCTTGCACCGTGAACAAGAGGCTCCTCCAGTAACCAGTGCAACAAATTAGTAGAAGCAGTTCTTATACACTTAAACAAATTCCAACACTTAAAACTCCCCTGATAAAAGGGAGGAAGTGCATTTAGCCTTAAAGTCGTCGGGTCTGTTAAAAACAAAGATACATCAAGACCAAGACTATTCACTTTTCTAAGAATAAAAGAGGCAACTTCTCTCCAAACTAAATATTTTGGTCCTAACAAATATCGTTGTATGAACTGTAGCCTCAAAGTCGCTGTTCTACTTGCTAAATGAATCAGGCCTTGCCCTCCCTCTTCTCTGGGCAAATACAGAACACTCTGAAAGTTTCAGTAGGATAATGTTATCCCCTGAAAGGATATAACAGAATATTTACAAAAATCTAAAGGGTGTACTCACTTTTGAGATATACTGTATGGCCTGAAATAGGGGGAGTGTGTGTTACTTAGGCGTGGCAGTGTGCATACAGTATGAGCATCTGTGGTGAGAAGCATGTGACTCCACATAGTGAGAGTCACATAAAAATGAGTAAATCCAGGTACATACTCTCAGAAGTCTTTATAGGAAATAGTTCCTTTGATGTTGTTTGTGACCATTTACACATTCATTTGATATTTATGTTCATGTGTTCTCCAACAAGCCCTTACAAGACAACACAAATCAATATTGCAGTGACGAGAAGACAAGGAGCTCCTATAATAAAATAACAGTCAACGGTTTCATAAAATCCTAGAAAAAAGATCTCCCTCAGCCTTCTTACACCACCTAGTGGAAGGTTTATTGAGCTACCTCACATCTGAACGCAATCTTATTTCATGATGTGACATATCAGAGTAAACAATAACCTTCAATCGATCATACACGCACAATGATATAACAATAAGAAGTTATACAGTGGTTCTGCAGATAATGTCAGAGGTACGACAGTAGTGAACAGTTATATAATGGAAATACAGCAACTTGCTACAGTACATGTTTTGAGTTAACATGTGTGTATATGACCCTGTTATCCTCATCTGTGAAACTTTTAATGGCTTATCACTAAAACCATAATACATCACAACACTGTACCAAAATAATCTATCTGACAATAAGAAATGATATACTGTATTCAACGTGATTCATACAAATATGAAATACCTATTTTACAGTACTTACAAAAGAAAATCGAGAAATGCATCATTTTGATGCATACCATTTGATACATGACAAAAACATGTAAAAGTAACATGTCATATTTACATTCACAGACAAAAAAACCTAACATTTTCATCTGTTAAGAGTAAGAAACTGATATTCACAAATCCGCACCTGAGTTTGAGCAGTTAGTTCAAGTTCAAGTATGCATACTGGTCATAATCTTACCTAGCACGAGCCAGTGACCCGCTTGGCTGTGTCGGTGGAAGTGTTGTTTGCATTAACAGTTAGCATTAACAGTTAGCGTGTACCACCACCTGAACCTGGCGCTGGGTCTGGCTCTGCCAGGCGTGTTCACATAGCAGACGCAGGGTGTCGAGTCTACGCGGGAGGTGGAAGGTGTGGAGCAGGTGGACAGGCACTCTCAGCAGGGTGCAGGAGGAGAGGTACTGAAACATCTGTTCAAACCCACACAGGCCTTTTTCAGCACCTCCTGTGGTACGTCAAGCTTCAGTGCCACCTGCTGGTAGAAAGTTGGGTCTAACTTCAGAACCCAGTGACTCCACCAGGGCCTGTGGCAGCCTTCCTAGATGAACACCTGGACATATGAAGTGCCAAGGGGACAATGAGGGACACATTAGAGCAGGTTAACCAGAGCAGTAACTACTGGGCACAGATCCCACCATAGGTACAATATTGTTTTTCTCCAAGCTATATTCCAAAATGCTAAACTAACATTGAGCAAGACACTGCACTACACACCATGTCTGTGATTTTTAATAGGTAGGTGTGTCTCAGAACTTGCCAATTATCAAGGGAAGCGTTTTCCCCCCCTACTCGAATATTTCACCAGTGCTGCCAAACATGTACAGTCTCAAAGCACAATGATTGTCTGTTTCGCCATGTGGCCTGTAGAACAGATAGGCATTGTAGATATAACTTTATGTCCTGGCCAGAATGGAAGAAATACTACCAATTATGGCTGTATTTGGGTTGAACTAAAAGAGACGTTGATTGAAAATGACAGAAACTGCTATACTGCAGAGCAGTGAAATCCAAAAACAGTGAAAATTGACAGCTAGATGCTGCATTTCACTATCTCATGTTCGAAATGAATTATAGCTACATACAGTATGTTGACTGCATTGGGAACTACAAGTGTACAGGATAAAAATAAGCTTTAGAAGTCAAGTCAAGTAATGAATGACCCACCTTGCATGACTCTGGTACACGTCTTCAGTGTTTCTTCCATCTACAAACAGAAATCGTCAAATTCTAAAATGTCTTGCTTTATGAGTCAAAAAATGTCTTAATAAATGGACTTAATGAGTGAAACTGCCAAACTGCTTAATTTGTTACGTTTGACTAAAATAACATGAAAATGACAAGTAGGATGTGTAAACAGGGGTGCAAACTGGGGAGTGGGGATGGCCCAAAAAGGTGACACATTTTCTTTTTGTGGCTAACCTTAGGGGGGTATTAGCGCTAGCACTAATGGTGTTAAATAGATAGCGCTAGCACTAACAGTGGTCTAACAATGATGCATGTGTAAGTAACGGCAGCTCTGACCTTAACACCTGCAGAATTACTTTGAAAACAGTTTACTGTGACTGTGTTCTCTATGCTGTCTGTAATTGTACCTAGCTGCCTGAAGCTAAAAGTTATTTCAACAGCAGCAGAGTTTAGCAGACAGGGAGATTAGTTAGCTCGCGCATCATGTGACTTGGATGAGACTTAGACCCCCTTCCAATTTTTTTTTTTTTTGCATATCTACACAATTCACATGGATGACATATTTTGAGATAAAAACGGCTAATTTAGCAGAAAGGTGACAAGTTTGCACCCCTGTGTAAAGAGGCAGGTCTGCATCACACTTTAAGGTACAGTAAGGAACCTTTGTCACAAATTCTTGACATACAATTTTATCTTGAGTGTTGCCTGTATGGTACATGACAATAGATTTAATCTCATAAAACCACACAGTCTTTAGTTTAAGCCAGACTAACACAGTTTTTCAAAAATGTATTATAAAATTAAGCTTTTGCTTAGAAATAGTATGTAAAGGCCAGTGCTCTCCAACGAACAACACTCTTCAATGAATGTTCTTTACCATGCGATCTCATTCCTTTATTCATACCGATTTATCATTTAGCACTATTTTAAAGCTAACATCGACATACTGGACCTTGAAGGCTAACATCAGTTTGCTTTGGTTTATGGGTGTGGTGGGGAGGTTTGACCCCCCTGTCTGTCCAATCAGGTCATTTTGTGACAATTTTTCTGTATATTTAGAGGACCCACATATGGGTGTAAAGATTTGGGCACCACTAGTCAAAAAGCCTTTTACAATTAATATCTTTAATTATTAAGTGAAAAGAAACAAACCTCGAATGGTACAAAGTTAAACATGACACATTGCATCGCATTTTAAAGCAAGATTAATTTAGATTTTTTAAAATTTACTTTTTACAGTTTCAAAATAATAAAACAAGGATAAAGGCCTTGTGCAAAAGTTTGGGAACCTTGTCAGCTAGTACTTTGTAACTCCTCCTTGGGCAACTATAACAGCTTGCAAACGCTTCCTGTAGCCAGCTAAGAGTCTTTCAATTCTTGTTTTGGGAATTTTTCCCCATTCTTCCTGGCAGAACACCTCTAGCTCAGAAATATTCTTCGGTCTTCTTGCATGCACGGCATGTTTGAGATCTCTCCAGAGATTTTCAATAATATTCAAGTCTGTGGACTGTGATGGCTATTCCAAAACCTTCATCCGTCTTTCCTGGAGGTAGGCTTCAGGCTTCAGGTCATTGGCTGGAATACCCAACCTCTCTTCAACTACAATTTCTGGACTGACCTTCGAACATTAGCCTCTTGAATGTCTTGATATTTGGTGGAATCCGTTCTTCCTTCCAACCGCACAATATTGCCTGTGCCCCCAGCTGCTACACAACACCAAAGCATAATGGATCCATCTCCATGCTTAACAGTTGGCAAGGTGTTCTTCTCTACAAATGCTTCACCCTTTTTTCTCCAAACATACCTTCTTTGGTTGTGGCCAAAAAGTTCAATTTTGGTTTCGTCAGTCCAAAGCATATTGTTCCAATAGGCTTCAGGTTTCTAAAGGTTTTCTTTTACATACTTCAAACGCTTAATTTTGTGTTGAGGTCGTAGGAAAGGCTTCTTTCTGGCAACTCTGCCATGTAGGTCTTTGTTGTTTAAGGTACGCTGTATTGTTGTCCTGTGAACAACTAGACCGGTGTCTACTACTCTTTTTTGCAGCTCTTTTGCAGTGATGTGTGAGTTCTTCTGAGCATTTCTCACCAGATCTCGGGCCATTCTATCTGAAATGTTTCTTTGTCTTCAGATCTTGCCTTGACTTCATTGCTGCATTTATTTTCCATTTTCTGATGATGTTTCTGACAGTGGAAATGTGTAGTTTGAAACTTTGCGAGAGTTTTTTGTAGCCTTCACTTTGATGGTGGAAGTAAACTATTTTGATTCTGACATCCTTGGGCAACTGTTTAGAGCAGGGGTAGGCAACCTTTTTTATATGAAGAGCCATTTTTACATTTTATTGTTAGTCAGTGTGCCAACCACAATATCAACATTAATTATGACTCGACATCAAACCAAACCAAACAGACGAACAGATCTGCAATTTTATTCCACAACATGAACAACAATTTTCAGCAAAGAGCTATGTATGCAAAGCCATGTATGCTAAATAAACAGGCCTAACAGTCAACTAACTGAAACTTGAACAAAATTACCAACATAACATCTAAGACAACTAAAACTTTGTGATGCGTAGCACAACTTTAAGCAAATTGGAGCGCTCAATTTCTAACAAAGTTGCTAACTGCGCTCCCTATGGTTATCATTTTAATAAGTAGGCCTAACTGGATGGTGATTATACAAGGGTCTTACTTGTATGAATTATAATTTATATTTATATAATTATTTGGTTGTTACTTACATTTTATTCTTTTATTCCAACCACAACAAACATTTGTTGTTGTTGTTGCAAAGACCTATGCAAAGCCATGTAAACAGTCCTAACAATCAATGTGATCCCTGGCCCTGTTTTCCTTTGCTCAACTCCATTATCTGGGGGTGGTACTTGGTCACTTTAAGTAACAGACAAGCTTCGGAGTGGTCAGTTGTCAGACGGCAAAGCTGTCTGGTTTTATCAGGAAAGAGAACATGGGCCCATACTTCTGAAACTCCTGAAAGCGTGTTTTGAACTCTGACTCAAGCATTCTGATGTATTCGCATATTTCAGTGGTGCTGATGCTGTGCGTCACTGACAGCTCCCGTAAGTGTCCGAGGTAGCGGAAAGTGGAGGTAGCGACGTCCCTTGAAAGAACTGCCAGCTTTCCCACAAAAGCCGCCCATGTCTCGAGTCGTACATATCCAGAACTGTTTGCCCCGCACCTGAAGATAAAATAAGATATGGCTTATTGTTGCACGTTGCACTTGCACTTGCACGCTCACGACACGCACACACACACACACACACACACACACACACACACACACACACACACACACACACACACACACACACACACACACACACACACACACACACACACACACACACACACACACACACACACACACACACACACACACACACACACACATACACACACACACACACACACACACACACACACACACCAATATTATTATAGTTAACTAAAACTAAACTAACAACTAAAACTAGATGTAAAACATTTTAGTTATATTAATAGAAATAAAAAATAGACTTAAAAAAAAAACTGAAAACACACACATACACATTACGATACATACATACCTTGCAGACGGAGATTGAGCGTTCAGGTGTCCAGTAATATCTGCGAGGAACATGAGTTCACAACCCACTTATTGTTCTCGAGTTCTGGATAGTCTTGGCCTTTTTCAGCCAGGAAGGCCTTTATGGCATCAAAGCAGCCGACAAACCGGTCCAAAACTTTCCCGCAGCTTAGGAGAGGGAGATCCTTGTAGACCCAGTCCATTTCTTCAAGCAGGGACTGAAACTGCCGGTGTGTCAGTGCAGATCGCTTGACTATGAAGTTAACAACCTACCCTGGCTATATATATATAATATATATATAATATCAGGATCAGACGCAGGGTGACATTCAACGGGGTGAGACAGCAGGGTGAGACAAAATTCAGAATTTTACTTTGAAAATTGGCGCCAGAATACGACTCTCGTGGAGTGGATGAGAGACTAGGGCTGCATTCGTAAATTCGCCCTGAGAGCGCCGGATTGTCCCTGAGACCGCCTCTAGTCCAATCAAATTACTTTTGTGACGTTGAACCCAGTGTGCGCGAATTTACGAACGCAGCCAACATAAAAATAAAAAAAAACATTCTCCCATTCTCGCACTTATTGCTTGCGTGCCACTGTTTAAGCTGTCGCGTGCCACTGCTGGCACGCGTGCCATAGGTTGCCGACCCCTGGTTTAGAGGAACCCATGGTTTTTAACACCAGACACAACAGCCACCACAGTCGGACACTTTAGAAAGGAGTTACTTCAGAATATATAGTTCAAACCTGGAATTATCTTCACCTCTCATTGAAGCCCTAACTAGTAAATCACCTTGGTCTGGGCCTTAGTAATCATCTTCTCAAAAAGTAACAAAGAATAATCCAAAAGGGTTCCCAAACCTTTGCACGGAGCCCTTTTCCTTTTTTATCATTTAAAAACTCAATAAAAAGAAACCTTGCTTTAAAATGTGCAGAAAGGTGTCATGTTTAACATTGTAGCATTTAGTGTTCAGGTTTGCTTTCAATCACTTGGAGATTAATTGTAACAGACATTTAAACCAAGGGTGTCCACATTTTTACACACCACTGTAGCTCCCCCAGAGGCATTCCATATTGAATATCAAGGGAGGATATTAACAAAGATATTAATAAGATGACATGACACCACATTATTGGTAGGTTTCTTATCATGTTATAATAACAACCTGAGTAAATACAAAATCCTTCAGCAATAACTAGATTCCAATATTTCACTTGAAACAAAAAAGTAGTTGCTTCATGTGAAGTGAAGCAGTTGCTTCATGAGCATTCAAGTAGGTCTACTTCTAGCACCTAGTCTCGCTCTCTGCTGAGGAGGTCCTGTGTGTGTGTGTGTGTGTGTGTATGTGTGTGTGTGTGTGTGTGTGTGTGTATATGTGTAAGGAACAAGTGATGTCGCCCTGTCTCCCCAACTGTAAATTACCGTGTGACTGCTTCCAAGACTGCTGCTGCTGCAGGACTGTTGTTGGTCCAGCTCCAACACCTGTCAGCTCCATCCTCCAGACCCCCGGCCGGGTGTCATCCTCCACTGTTGTCCCGTTGACCAGTTTTACGGAGGTTCCGTCCCTCCTTTCTGACACGGGGGCCGTCCCCAGGCTCATGGAGCTGTAGAGAGGGTGGACGGGACAGTGGACGTCCGATCCTGAGGTGATCATGGTCATGCTGTGGAGGTCTAGCTCCGTGCACTCCACAGGGACATGTTGATGGCTCTGCTGCCGCCGCTCAGAGGCACAGTAATAATCCTCGGTGCCCTGCCAGGACCCTGTCGTGGACTCCCCACCGTGTAGAGGGAAGGCAGGGGGCTCTACTGTGTTGTCCCCGCCGTCTGATGGTGACGGGGGCTCAGAGGACACCTGAGAGACAAACCCAGGGGGGCAGTGACTGCAGGTTGAGTTTCGCACAAGGGACTGGGTCTCTAGGATTTGGCTACGATCCAGAGGTCGAGGGTCCGGGTTTATGGAAACGGAAGGCCCCGGAAGGGTGAACATCTTCACACTGGAGGACTGTCTGCTAGAGGAGTCTGCTTGAGAGGTGAAGTTAACACACGAACCTGTGAGATGACAGGATACTAAGTGTGTTATATAGCCCCAAAACCCTACAGGCACAGACATGAGTACATTGAATAAATCTCAAGTTATTTAGGGAGGCTTTTGAGGTCCTTTTTCATCGTGTTACACCCATTTGACTGAAAAGTTAATGGCTATATAATTCATGTTTTTCATCAATTGTGGTGCTGCTCGGATAATTACCTGCGCTTCGCCCTTCCTGCTCCGGGGTCAGCATGACCCGGCTCACGGTGGATGTTGCCATCTCCATGTCACCCTGACTTGTGCTTCGAAGAGCCAGGCATCCTTTCAGGGAGGAAAAATCATTAATGAGTTGCGAGCACAGTTTGAGGAGGATTACTTGTACTCTGCGGCGCTACTATAAAAAGTGCTTCCAACAAACACACCACCGGAGCTCATATTATTATGACTATTTCTGTGATTGCGTGAGCAACTGAATTTATCGTCTCATGCACAGACACTTTATTAAAGGATAGATCTGTATGTAGATGGGGGTGGATACCTTTAAATATTTTCCTTAATAGGGTATGTCTGAAGTATGTCAACATGACGACCGAGAGGACGACCGCCATGGTGACGAGACATACACAGATGGTGGTAACAACAGCAACATCTGAGGTTGGGCTTTCTGGGTTCCAGACTTCCACATCCACTTCTCCAATTCCTGCAAAATACACACATCAAGGTATTCTGAACACTCGCTTAAAAAATGTTTTCCCACCTGCGCCTCACAGGAGGCTCCAATATCCTACCGCCGATGGCCAGGGAGTGTTTGGCGCTGTCTACATATTTTGATTTAAAAAAATAAGTTATAGCCCAAGTACGCCTACTTCTAATCAGGGTTCCCACACCTTCTGAAACATCAAATTCAAGCACCTTTCAAGGACTTTCAAGACTCAATTCACTCAAATTCAAGGACCCAACACGGCATAGTTTGAGACAGATCTAGATGAGAATTTATATAATAGGAACTATCCGCTCACAGACAACAATTAAAAAGAGAGGCTTGAATGTGTGAACACTAGATGGTCTCTTGCCATCTCTACCACAACACAGCAAAACAATATATTGTGTGAAATATGTGTAAAGTTAAGCAATACAGACTTATTTACTAGTTAGGGCTAAGTATATTTTTTTTTTATATATTATTTTTTTTGAGAGAGAGAGAGAGAGAGCACTTTCAATGACCCGTGTCTATTTTCAAAAACTTTTAAGACCTTGATTTTTTTCCTCACAAATTCACAAACTTTCAAGGATTTCAAGGACCCGTGGGAGCCCTGTCTAAAGATCAGAGGCACAGCATCTGAAGGTGGCAGCCAGCGACTCCTCCAGGGGGGGGGGGGTTTAGGGTCTGCTGTGGAGGTTGTGACTGCAGAAGACCCTACATGTTCAGATACAAGACTGTCCTCTCGCCCAATGAACGTTTTCATTCTCTAGCGTCGAGCCATGTTTTGTTTTGTGTTGTCCAGGGGTGTAGTGCTATTTATTGCCGCTGCATTCATCCAAGAATGCATTATTCTGTTATCGCTAGGCCTACTATAAGAGCACACTCCCCTACATTCAGTGGTGAAGTTTCAGCTGAAATTGTGTGCTAAAATTCATTGTCATAATTTGGAGGGTCTGGGAGTTCTCTTCAAGGAAAGATTTAGTCTTCTGTAAGTGCATTTCATACAATTCTACATAGTTTTAAGCAACATTGTTATCATTAGTTAGCTTGCTACCAAGCCTTTACACTGGGAAATCCCCTGTTTACCCACCAGTGTCAATCAAGTCCCAGAACACATTGATTTTCAGACAGGCATTATTAAGTGTAAATTGTAAATTATGGTCTGTCAATCAGCAACTATTAATGGGAATTGTTAACAGAAATATTTATACAAGCGCCATTCATCAGAGTGCAACGAAATGTCTCCTGAGGCGGGGATTGAACCAGCATCTTTCCGATTGCTAACCGGCCTCTCTAACCTCTAGACCAGGGGTCGGCAATTAGGTTTGGCCTCGGGCCAAAAAAATGTTTAGCCACTAGATGGCGGGCCCGAACATAATCAAAGGATAATTTAAGTAATTGATTGTTAAAAAATGTGACACGTTCTAATGCTTTGACTTTTCTTTCGAGAAATGTACACATCGCTAGTCAACTAACACAGCTTGTTTTGTGAGCCTGCTAACAATGTAAAGTAGTGTTATAATTAACCATTTCATTGCAGTATTAGGCTTGACTAGTGAGTTTGTGTTGTGATTCTCAACAACGTTGAAACGTAGTTTCACCCTTTTCCATAGTTTTGAATAATAAATGTGTGGACTGACGGTGTATCGCAGCCTAACTTATTCTAATAATTATTTAACATACTTTTATTCTGAATGATTCCCCCCTCCTCCAGACAAGGTCACATTATTTATTATTGGATTGGTTGTTTGCGTGTCGGGTGAAGTTAGCTAAACATTTAACCTGCTAACTAGCAAGAGATACATAACGATGAATTGAGTATCAAGGACCCCAATTGAAATAAGCCAGTGGCTTTCTTGGGTTTTTATCCTGTTAGTTGACCTTGTATGTAATATGTACTTTCATGTACCTACTTCTGCAAATCTTCTAATAAAGTTTTCAATCAATCAATCAAACATAATGTCACTCTCCAAAGGTCTAAAGAGGAAAGTTGACAGAAAACAGGGCATTTAAAGAGGAATGGACAGCGAACTATACGTTCATCCTACCTGGTTTCATCAATGCAAAGCCGTTGTGTGAGACTCACATCTTCCGTGCTCACAATGTTCCCTTTCTATACATGCGAGTCGTCCTTTTCCTCAATGAATGTGATAAAGACGCACGAGAGGAATCGATAGATGCATAAAAATAAAAAAAAACTGCCTGCGGATTAAAGTGACGTCAATATCACCAGATATCAATCAAATAGTGACCGATGGGAGATGCCTTTTTTCACATTAAGTGAGTACCAAGCCTGTCGTTATTGTATTTAATAACCTAATTGTATGTTGTATATTTTGAATGAATGGCTTATGGCTCATTGTACTTATTATCCCTAATAGCGCGTTTGCTCTGTCGTTTCAGGAGCATAGGCCTACCACCACTTTTGCGCCGATTTTATTGTCAATGTTTTTCAGAAAATTAAACAGAATTTGCTTTGTTACTGTTCATATGTGTGTTGCAGTCACATACGTAAACATTACGTTTGAATGATTTAATGAGCTGATGTTATTTTTTTCAAACCACACACCGCATGTTGGCTATTTCAGCACCACGCCTTGTCCACCTACTTATGATTCACTCTGAGGGGTTCAGCGTCAGTGCGCTTCGGTGCACCCCGCTGCCTGATTGTCTGTCCCTGTGTCATTCACTCTCAACATGAATAAAAGTACAATAAGCATTATTCAGGTGGTGGTAGATTCTCTATTCGGACATTATAGGCGCGGTGTGGGACTGTCGGTCCGATATTGTAAAAAAAAAAGAAGAAAAAAAAGTGGATTCTCAAAATAATCTGCTGGGCCAAATATTATTGGTGACGGGCCAGCAATGGCCCACGGGCCGCCTATTGCCGACCCCTGCTCTAGACTATGTGCCGACCCAAACCCCTTGATAGGGTACGCAAGCAGAATGGGACAGTTGGCGCGGATGGACTACACGATATAGAAAAACCTGCTAAACGGCAAACGTAAACCAACCAAAAGAACACACTCCCCTCCTGTGCCCAAAAAAAAAAAAAAAAACGTACACAAACAAACACCCGCCTGCCCCCCCCCCACACACACGGTCCCTTACTGAATTCAGTCCAGGTGCCAGCAGACAGAGCATTCTCAAGTACAAACATGGATAATTCACTTTTACCGCACTACTGAGTGGTTGAAGCAATTGTTTCTTTCTCCTAGCAATAAGCCAAGCTTTTCGGAGACTTACGGCCGCAGGGCTGCTTAGCGGTGGAGGAGGAGGAGGGGCTACACGGCATGCACTCCAAGTCCTGCAGTCCATCCACCCGGGCCTTACTGTAAAATCTGATCAGATAAGGCGGAAGCAGACAAAAAGCTCAGAGACAGTTGGAACAAGTAAACAAGCTAATAAAACAAGACTCCACATGTTGCAGATAAATAACGTTCCAGATAAGATGCACTGTCAAGTCTCAAGTTGCGTATAAAGCAGGGGAAGGCTGGTGGAGGTAGAAATGGGGAGGACAGGCTCGTTGTAATGCATAGAATGGAATGATTCCTTTTCTGTGCATTACAATGAGCACCGTCCTCTAATTTTTTCGACCTCCACCAGCCTCCTCTGGTGTAAAGATGACATTAAGGCAAATGGAATGAAGTCGTGTACACACCCTGGTAAACACTCCCCACACTCAGCGTTTCTCCTCGAGTTGCAGGGGGACTTCTGGCGCCTGTTTAAATGTTTACATGACTGGCAAAATCGGCAGTCGTGATAATCCCGTATGTCTTTATAAGTCTTAACACTGCAAGGGACGCAATAGGCCAATCGCCCACCTCCATAACCACAGTCCTGGCCGGAAACATAAACACAGGGAGAAATATTACTATTTCTATTGAAAACGACTTTTTTTTAATGAAATTGTGACCTGACAGTTATAGAACAAAAACATTAAATGAGAGATTAGTCTAGAAGTGTGGATTACAAAGTACTGTACTAAACATGACAGGTTCCCCCTCTAGAGAGTATTTGGGGTTATTTCAGGTCATGGTTAAACCTCATCTGGCTGGGTCTCTTACAACAAATGTGAAGGATCCCTAGCTCTTGCCAAGTGGACTTGTGTGAACTCAGAACCCAGATCCCTGCCAGTGGGATCCTTCTACAGTGAGTTCTCTACAGTCAAAACAAACGGGTGGTCTCATAGTAATCACAGATGTGGAAGTGTAGTAGTTTGTGTTGTTGCTCGACTGTGCTGATAATAGCACCTGGCTGCACCGGACAGGTAATGAATCAGTGTCTGTGGAAATGGGCAAGGGGTGCCTGTTTCCATGGGGATGATCTGATGTATAGTATCGCTATATTGAATCTAGGTCAGGACATTTGCTTTTTTTATGACATCATCATTAAATAAAAACACCAATATATATTTTTTTCACTTTCATGGTATTGACAGATAATACAGGCACTGTAAATATTTGTAGAATATCGCCTTTCTCGTGGCCCTTGAATTTGAAATAACCGTTACATACAGTCGTGAAGACCAGCACTATATCCTCAAGTGGAACAGGCACTTTTCTCCATTAGTAACAAAAAAACATTACCAGTATGCCCATTAGGCCTACCACGTACAGTACAAGGCCGTTCATAACCAACGCTGTGAACAACGTGTTATTCCAATGCTATCCCGGTGCGAAAACACAGGCATAAGAAAATGGGATGTCAAGTGTAAGCCTTTATCTAATTAAAAGCGACTCGGATTTTAGGAGTGCCCGTACATCAAATGACCTGTGCAGCACCATCGTGCTTGTTTTTTTTTATATCTTCAAACACACCCAGACAAGTCTCTCAGAAAGTATTCCTCTATAATTGTCTCACCTCTGACAGTTCTAGACCTGGTCCACATAGCAGACAGGGATGACAGCCTCCGTTGTAACGGTATTGGTTTTCTGAACAATCCATCAGCACCATGGGTGATCTAGAGAACAATTATAAGTCATATCATTGCAGCTTTGGTAAGGTTTTATGCACTGCCCCCTTTTCACATCACAGTTTATCATACAACATATCAGATCGTTTTTCTAATTAATGTTAACTGGGGGAAATGTCGTGTTGTTCAGTACCACATGAAAGACTCCATACAAAATTGAGTGCAAGTTTGAATCATTTTCAATATCCTATCACTTGATGTCACTAAAGTCCAGTATAATCTTATCAAAGGCTTTTACTGTAGCCTAAGCTGTTTTATTAATGTATGCTAGAAATCAAGCATAGCCCCAAATCTATTTGACTGATGTGTGGATAACATTGATAAGTGATTCAAGTTAATTGTTACCTTGACATGGACTAATGCATTTCTGTAAACTATGTGTAGAGGCGTATCAACAAATTGTTAAGCCACCAAAATATTGATTTAAGAAATTGCCTTTGCAATCGCCAAATGTTTAATCAAGAAAAAGCATGGAAATATTATTTGAATGTTGATGGAGGGGTAGGCTAATTCTCAAACATGACAACACAGTAATTGTGACCTGACAGTTATAGAACAAAAACAATAGTCTAGAAGTTTTGGATTACAAATTACTGTACAAACATGACAGGTTCCCCCTCTAGAGTCTTAGGGTTATTTCAGGTCATGGTTAAACCTCATCTGGCTGGGTCTCTTACAACAAATGGGAAGGATCCCTGGCTCTTGCCAAGTGGACTTGTGTGAACTCAGAACCAAGATCACTGCCAGTGGGATCCTTCTACACTGACTTCTCTACAGTCAAAACAAACTGGTGGGGTTTCGTAAATCTCCAACATGACGACACAGTAATCATGCGCTACTTTCTCGACCTTTTAACACACATGATAATGATGGGCAATGTTTCATGAAATACCACGACGCGATATGACATGACCATGATGGGCACTGCTACGAGACATGTGATATTACGCATAACAGACACACCTCCTATCCTATTCTCACACTGAAATACTCCAAAGGAAAATTGTTCTTTTACAATACCTTAGTTGATCAATGTTCCTGGAAACGTAAAAATGGCAAACTAAAAAAACACACTCCCCTCCTGTGTGCCCAATAATTTGCGGTAATTCTGCAGCACCTCGGCCTCTACGTCATCCCCCCCAGACATGCCCTGACATGTCCCGCACGCTGCCACCACAACAAGCATCCATAATGAGCACACTTAGTTGTGTTTAGTTATACCACTTTGTATTGATCAAAGTAGTCCTGGGATATTAGCCTAATTACCTAATCAACATATCTATCTATCTATCAATCTATTTATCTACATCTTTATCAACATACATCTTTCCATGTGTAGGTGGTTCATACAAACTTTACGGTGCAGGGTTTCTAGTGCCAACCAATATCCTACTGACTGAGGCACCAAACGGTGTATGGTGGCTCAAAATCACTATTTACTATACTGCATGCTACTGTATAAAATGGCAAGTTTTGAAATGATCGTAATTCAAAATGGCTGGAAGTGTTTTTGTGAGCAGTAATAGTTTTATATTCCCTCTTTTCAAACACATTTGTCCATGTATACAACAAACTGATATCAACTTTTGATACTTTTTCTCAGTGCACTTTCAGAAAGTGACATTCCCATTGTTTACTACTAGATTACATGCAGTGCCAGTCTGACCTGATTACTGCTTGAAACAAGTTATCTATTTCTAAGCAAAGCATTGTTCAGTCTACATAGGCTTACTTATCATCATTCACAAAGGACAAGAGAGTAATCAAAGGTCAGGGTGTGGGATGATTCATATTACACCCACTTTCACACAGTCCTCCCCAGACCCCCCCATAACAAACTATGGGGTACAGAATATCCATGTCTTCCCCACTGAGATTATGTAAATTGTTGTGACTTGTGGCTACGTGACAGCACCGAATCCACCTGTTATATCATTCTTTCATTGGTATTGATTAGGTGCTTTTGAAACCTTAATGGAGGATTTAGTTCTTGTATCAAACTGAACACAGAATTTCTCTCCAATTCCATTTGAAATGTCATGTTGAGAGAACATGGGGACATAATCTTTTAATCTTAGACAAATCATTTCATGGAAGTTATGGGAAGCAGCGTATTGTTTTCCATTGATATGAATATTTGAGTTGTTGGACAGGTGTTGTTATGTTTTTTGTGGGAACTAGAGAGTTCCATCAGACAAGGAAACAAAAGATCCTGCACAATCAACATTAGCCTACACTTAAATGTCATTTGTTAAAATGGGAAGGTTGAATCAGTAAGACGGTGGATTCTCCTATACACATTCTCAACTATGCTTTGGTGAATAATAATAATAACTTTATTTGTATAGCGCTTTTCCTGCAAACGTTGCAGCTCAAAGTGCTTTAATCATTATATAATCATAATTTAATTATTTAGTAATTTAAAGGCAATATTAAAAAGATGGGTTTTTAGTCTTGACTTGAACATAATTTGCTGAGGTTACATCCCTAATGTAAACTGGCAGTGCATTCCACAATGTGGGTGCATAAAATGAGAATGCAGCTTCACCAAATCTCTTTGTGAATGCCTGCCACTAGTTGCATTGTGCCACTCTCTTCACCCAAACTACAAAATCACATATTTGGTTCCTTACTTGAAATGAGTCTAGACATAGACAAGGTATAGACAAGGACAGACTTCAATCAACACTGGTTCTATTTATCTAGGCACACTAACTGCTAACTGGTGGCATTTTTAGTTGATGTTCCCTAAATTAGAATGTCTTAAATGACATGCCCAAATCATCCCAAATTCTCTGAGAAAACGTAATGACTTAATGTAAATGACTTCCATAAAACATCTTCCTTTGCTTTTAGGTTTTCAAAATACTTCAATCGAGACAGGAACTGTCACCCATTGGCACCAACAGCTTCATGTCTTGTCTGCTGTATTGTACTTGTTTCATTTAACCATGGATTGTTCAATTTAGTTTCCCACCAAAGGACAGTTCATGTTTTTATTCCCATGTTATGCAATAGTACCATAATGTGTAACCATATTGCCATGTTGCTAAGTCAGCTAAGAAGCGTCTCAATCCAACCATGAACATAAGCAAACGAGGGCTGTGGACCAAATTCTGGCCATTTTAAACATGCATCAGAACCTCGTCTGAGTCACTTGGGAAGGAAACCTTGAGTGCTAACAGAAAGCAGCCAGCGGTCTTTCACCCAGTACTTGAAGCAGTCGTGTTGGTTCCAGTGGGAGAAGGGCCCTGAAGGCCATGAATGACTGCCAAACACAGACAGGCGGACACAGAAATGCTTAAGATAAGAACCCTGACTGAAACATTTACCACCTGCAGCCAAAGTGGAAATAGCCGAGTGTTTTGTTAACTGCTTTTTGTCACTTGCCCCAGTAGCCTTGTTCCAGTTCATCCTCTGCTCCTCGTTGTGACAGGAGCGATCACCACCTGAATAACAAGACGTTAGTTGGAACGTACATGGAACATAGTTAGTCGTAGTCGCATGAAGACCTGGAAACGTGCTTTGTGAGATGCTGTTCCAAAAGTAGGATAGACATAATGATCACATGTAATATATAATTTAGATGCATATACATTGTTCTTATCATAATAACATATATTTGAGTCATGTAATGAGCAATTCTTGTTTTTTTATCATTTATATAATGCAAGCAATTTGCTTGTCACTCTGACCATGTATTGAAGTTTAGTACCATATTTTGAGTTTAAAAATATATTTGTCTCCTACTTTAAATGTCATCAAGTAAACACAAATATCACATTTATGGAATGGAAAACATAAAAAGCTGAAATACCAACGAAATATTATAAATAATATAACGGTAATAGTGGTCACGCCATTTCATGTCATTGGTGTTACTGCCTCACAAAACCTTTATTTTGAAAGAAATGAAATAACTTTTAGAAGTACTTCTTGGTTCAAGAGGTCATTGGAGGACATGTGATCAACATGCACATGGTCAGTCTGCTGTCTCTCTTCATTTGTTATAAATTTGATGATTTATGTGTTAAATTCTACACAAGGCTTTTATATATGTCGCTGGTGTTACTCATTTCATACAAAGGGGAATTTTTAAAAAGAAAAATATATTGATTAAATTTGATATTTGAATGATTTTGATATGATTGAAGACATGTGGCTTGAGGTACTGCAGCGGCCATTTTGTAAAAACCCATTTGTTCTGTAAATTGTCATTGGCGTTACTCCTCCTCCTGGTAAGACCAGTTTGAGTGAATGTATAAAAAAAATCTATACATTAAGCTTTCATTGTTGGGGATTGTTAAAGATAAGAGGTTAATTATTATTGTACACTAAGTTTTGATTAAGTAAAATGAAATACATTTTAAGACATTTGCAATTCCAAATGCCACCGTTTCTGTAGAATGACCCAACTGTAGTTTATTCAATACGATTTGTGCTCAGAGTACATTGCATCTCTAAACTGTGTGGTTCCGCAATCATGCACCGGCGCATTGAACACTTTGACCATCGAAGCCGTTAATGTTTGTGTGTTCCATCTGGCTAAAGTAGCTCCTTTGCAAACAATGGTTGGCACACATGTATTTACACAAAAGGTACACAGTTTATACACATGTTTGATGTGGCTTGGCAGGAATAATACATATTCAATACAAGTTCAGTGGCATATCCCACTTGTTTCTCCTTTGACATGGAGTGGGTGATGGATGGCTACTGGTGGTGTTAATCTTTAATCTCAGAGCATGGCAGAACCATGGCAGCCTTGGTATATATATTATATATGATATTGTTGCGAATATAAAAGCATATACAAGCATAAAATGAATATAAAAGCAAGGGAAGTAGATAAAACAGTCAAAAGAAGGTAAAGATAAAATACAATAAAAGAAGAGAAACAAATGTAAGAAATAAATTCATCAAACATTTAATAACACAGTCTTAATCCCCCCACACAACTGAGGTTCTATCCCCTAAACCGAAATGTAGGTTCCACTGCGTAATAGAATATTAAGGACTTTATACCACTGAGTCCCTTGTCGAGGAGGGATGGTGGTTAGTGGCCTAACTATACAATTCAATGCTTTGCCTCTTAAGATCAAACACATGTCCCCCTCTGTAACTAGCCTGTGTGGGGTGACTTGAACCTGAGGAAAGCTTTAGTAGCCTATTGAACATGAGCATTTCACTTCCTGGTTATACGATTTTAGGCAAAAACTCAAAACAAGCAACAACTAAAGATGGCTGCAGTACAGGCCTGGCAGAGCATCACCATGGTTACAGTACAGGCCTGGCAGAGCATCACCATGGTTACAGTACAGGCCTGGCAGAGCATCACCATGGTTACAGTACAGGTCTGGCAGAGCATCACCATGGTTACAGTACAGGCCTGGCAGAGCATCACCAGAGAAGATACCCAGCGTCTGGTGGGGTCAATGGGTCACAGACTTCAGGCAGTTATTGCATACAAAGGATTGTCGACCAAATACGAAACATGATTGCTTATTTTGGACATTTTATAAATCTTTCCCACTTTTGGCTACCCTAAAATAGAGGGACTATGCATAACAAGTGGTTTAATTTCTGAATGGTGGAAACCAATATCTACACAAATACCATAAAATATAATCTCTACATAAATCTCTACTTTAACCTCATATTAATAGTCTGATTTAAAATCCAAACTTTTGGAGTGCAGAGCTGAAAGAAGAAGAAATGCTTCACTGAGCCATTACTTATGCAGGGCACTCTACAATGACAGAGGAGCTGACCATTTGACCTGAAGTGACCTCCAGATGGAATGCAAAGGGAGCAAGAAAAAACCCACACTAGGCTGAACTACTGAGCAATATGCATATGTTTCCTAATCCCTGACCAACATTAAGATGTGCAAAGCTTCATCACAGGCTGATGTTAGCTTGGAAACTGTACCACCTAACATAAGGCATTATACTGTACTGTACAAAAGCTCATTATTCAACAAAAATGAGGATAGAAACAGTTGTAGAAAATACTTTCTCTGCCGTTTTCAGATACGTATGTGTATACTCTAGTACTCAGCAATCACATTCAAAGGTAGACCAAAATATCATGCTGGACAATATGGAATGTACCACAGGACTACAGGTTAACACTGGGTTTAACCCACCGCGTCCTACTGAACCCTGATGGATTTGTCATTGATACGTATATTTCAAGTTTCAAGTTTTATTGTTACATCACATTATACAAGTGTAAGAGAGTAAAAATCTTAAGCTTCGGTTCCTGACATTGCAACACAAGACAATAAGGCAATAGGCATAATTCAAGATTTTAAAAAAGTGACAATAGTACAGGACATACGTGACAAATAAGACAAGATACAATTAGCAGTACAAATAGCAAATAAAATACATAGTTCATTAGTAAAGTGGCTGTGAGCTTAAGGTTAGGTAGTCCGTATACATGGGGAGTGCTTGTGGATGATAATCAATTGTCTACAGTAGGCTTGTTTAAGAGCCTGATCGCCTGGGGGAAGTAGCTGTTGGTTAGCCTCTGAGTTTTGGCCCTGAGGCTCCGGAAGAGGCTTCGTCTTTTGGATGGCATTGGTTCAAACAGACTGTGGTTGGGGTGGCTGGGATCTTTGATAGATCCTCCGGGCTTTGCTGACTCACCGTTTGTTCTATATAAACTGGATGGAGGGAAGCTTGCATCCACTGATGAGCTTGGCTGTCCGCACCACCCTCTATAACGCACCCTCTATTTGCGGTCGAGGGCAGTGCAGTTGCCGTGCCAGGCAGTGATTCACCCAGTCAGAATGCTCTGGGTTGTGCCTCTGTAGAAGGCCCGCAGGATCTTGGACCCCATGCCAAACTTCTTCAGCCACCTGTGCACTGCGACTCACTCTACGAAGCCCTGCTACTGCCAGAATATAATTTTCACTGACCCTTTTTTGAAAACGATACTTAAAGAGGAAGCTACTATCAATGAGCAAATATGTTGAATTTAAATCAGAACCATAGATGGAAAAACTATTTATTACTCATTTCTCTGTTTGTAACCTTGAAAAAAAAAATGGCCTAATGTTTTAGCCTTGACATTTCTCCTCTTGGAAACCTTGCCCTTTTCCTCCCTTCCTCTCCCACTCATTCACTCCTTTCCCCCTTCACCCTCTTTCAGCTGGCTGCATCCTTACTCAGAGAACAACGATCATAAGACTCATATTTGTTTCATAATACATGTTAAATGTTTCATAATGACCTACTGTATATTTCAGTAGATACTCTTAAAACACTATGTTTTTTTATGCAATGTGTGAATAACAATTGTGTTCTAGAATATACGTACTTTCACAGAGAATCTGTGACGTTGACATCTACATCAGCGAGAAAAGTACGTCTTTGAAGTGAGTGTAGTTAAAATAGTTACATTTTTTGCTATTCAACCCTGAGACAGTAATGTGTGGAACATGGACAATTATGAATAATCTTTAGAAGGGAGGACACCAGTACAGAGATTGTGATATGTGCACCTTATCTACTAAGATCATTTTAGATAAACAGACACTGAAACAGGGAAGTCTTTGGAATTGTCTGTTGCCAATGTCTGTTGAAATGTGTCACGCCCTCCAATTCCACCTAGTCTGTGCCAGCATCTCTCTCCTGTCTGTCTCGGTCTGTGAGTCTGTCTCTGTCTGTCTGTGTGTGTACATGCATGGCCGTGGCCCACGCTCAAGCAATCCAGGCTGATCATCTCCATCTGCTCAGTCTCACACCTGTGGTTTCCTCAGTCCTACTTGCAGTATTTGAACCCCGGCTTCTCATCCACTAATCAAATTGTTGTTCTTTCATGTCATTTTCGCTCTGTAGCCGCCGTATTATCACTCAGTAGTTTATTGTGTCTTGTCGCTGTCTAACTGTGCTTTCTCTGTGCTTCAGTACCACTGCCCAGTTTCTGCCTACCTCGCCTGTCTACCGGCCCTGCTTGTCATTTTACCCTCCCATCCCGTTCCCCCTGTTCCTTCATTTAAAGGGTGTAAAGGTCTCTAGGCACAGAGGGAGGTCAACACAGAGGAACGGTGTACGAGATGCGTTTTTATTGAACGGTACACCTCAGCAACGCCACCGACGAGCTGGAGAGAGGTTTCAAATAATAAAGTCACTCAAATAATAATAATGACTTTCGGCCGGCTGCTTTCCCTTTCGGGATCTGCTCAGTCGTTGTTGTTGCTTCTCTCTCTCTCTCTCTCTCTCTCTCTCTCTCTCTCTCTCTCTCTCTCTCTCTCTCTCTCTCTCTCTCTCTCTCTCTCTCCGTAATCAGCCCCGTCCTCCATCCTCCACCACAGTCTGGCTCCCCCTGCAGGCCAGAACGCGCCATGCTCCTAACAAAGGGGATTCCATGAACGTGGCTAAAGGCAAATCCAGTCTTATTTTGATGAATCTTGTTAATTTCAGTGAGAGATACGTTCCCTGAATGTGGCTTAACACTAGAACAGCCATGAGGGGTCATTTGAGTAACTCACCATGTGAGTAAAACAAAATGTATATCGTTGCGCTCGATCAAATTATAGGACCCTCCGTTCATGACCTTTCCTAGATATGTGCGTTCTACCACCCAGTATCCTTACATTTTCAAAATCACATCAGGATAAGCTAGTATGAAGCTATTTTGCAGTTATTCTGTGTAGGAGGCAGATGGTTGCTAGTTTGATCGCCGCCTCAGGAGAGTGGTGGACTGTAATCTAATGTTGTTGTTTTTTTGCCATTTAACAGAAGCCTTCATCCAAATCGACTTACAACAAATACATTTGTCTAAGTAAGTGAATTATCTATCCATCATTAATCATGAGAAACAGTAATCTAATCTATGCCAAAACCAGGGGCCATCGGAAGTTACAATGCTAGAAGAACATCATTCCTACTAATGATTACTAGTCAGAAAGGCTTCAAACACCTTGTACACCCATTGTAGTTATGTCAGTTCTTGTAAATTAGCCAGAACTTTAAACATACATTTTTAGATTAGATTAAATTCAATTTACTATTGTTATTGTACAAGTACAAGTACCAGACAATGAAATGCAGTAAAAAGTGTATGTTAGAAAGGTTCCAATATTCTAAGTTCATGATTATCATATTTGGTTATCATTTCCACCTTAAGAGCTAAGCTGTGCGTAATATCACCTGCCACCTTAAGTGCGCAGTGCATTCTGGGCCGCATTGATTCAGAACAGAGAATAAGTTGAAAGTTACCACAAGTTTCTCATGTTACAACTCCAATCATTTAGCATCCAGGGCTCGACAGTGCGACTGTTTTGGTCGCATTTGCGAGTGAATATATTTCTGTGCGACTTGGAAATACATTCAATCGCACCAGTGCGACTAACTGCTGAACTACTGTCATGCGCAGTCAAACCTATGTGTATAAGCGATGAGGGAATGAAAACAGTGAACAGAAACGCGTGTCGCAGAAATGCTTCACGCGAGTCCTATATGCGCTTAAAATGCGCATAATGGGTATATGGGATACAGCTCTCATAGTTCGTAGCGCTGTGTTTTGTTAGCCGCTAGCTGCTAGCAGCGGTTGCTTCCGGTTTCATTACAAAGAGGTTAACCCTATATGTGCCTGATGTCTAACATTCAAATGACTCTAACTTCATATTTTTTCGGATTTCAATGTATGACACATCATTTGAAAGTTTATGATCCGTAGTTCCAATCCACAACACGTCACATTTGAAAGTGTTTATGTAATTTTTTTACATTTGAAAGTGTTTTGTTTATATATATTTATATTATACAATTTACCAGTCATATTCTGGAATGTGTCTAAATGTTAAAGTTCCATAAGTATAAGCAAAATAAAGTAACAGTTTGTAAATAAATAGTAGCATTTGAAACAAAAACAAAAACGAACCGTGAACCGTGACCCAAAAACCGAGGTTCATACCGAACCGTGGGCCAACTGAAATTAAGATTCTTACTTCCCCTTTACATTGTGTGAGTCTCCATTTTTATTACGGCCAAGAGCCGGTTATGATAATTTTGATATGTTATGATTATGATAATTTGTTGTCGTTGTTGACGAAAATTGCGCAATTTTCATTGTGCTACTGAAATTCTTGGTGTGCTACTACATTTTTCAACATGGTAGCACAGTGCTACCTGGGGAAAAGGTAAGCGTCAAGCCCTGGCATCGTTGTGCAGCATTACAGTGTCAATGTGCGTCACTGAATTACTAACCACACATACACCCATTGTAGTGTTTGCAATCATTCTACCCATGCCTGAACTGTACCCTGCCTGAACCCACTAAAGAAACCTGAACACAAAGTCAATCTCCTGTCATGTGTGTCCTGATCGACGCCCCGGGGGCGAATGGAGCATACTCTCATTGAACTATTCACCTTATAAAGTCCTTTCCCATAACCTCACTAACATTGTGGTCCTTCGAGCCGGATGCTCTATTTACCCCTGGACAACATGGGGCTTGGAGACTGCGTAACACGTCCTAAGCGTCAGACACGCAGACCAGCCCGTTTGGACGACTACCACGTCAATTATGACCAGAACAGGCAACGAGACAGGCATGGGTACGAAGAAGAGTGGACATCTCACGAGGAGGGAGCGGCCAGGATGACCCCCCTCTACTCCACCCCCTCTCCCTACACTGATCACTACAGGCGGAATGCTGTCCTCCAGGAGGCGGACCTGTACTATCCAGAGCGTATGAAGTACAGTCCGGAACCCCAGCTAGCCCACCTACAGTATCCAGAGAGAGAGCCCAGGGAGGAGATTCGAGAACAACCTTCACTCCGTCATGTACCCCACGAACACACCCTGAGAGACGAACTCAGGGAAATACAGAGAGAAACCGCCACGCTACAGCAGTCACAGCAGGCCATTTATGCTGATGTGGCTACACTCCGTGAAGCTCAGGCCGAGATTAGGAGGCTAACCAACACAGTAACCCGCCTTCAGCAAGCTAGGCCACACTCCGTCAGCCACTCTCACACCCATCCTGTCCACATTGAGGATGAAGAAGACTGGCCCGAAACCCCGCCGCCTTGGCCAGATACAGAGGACTATGAAGAGCCGTCATCTCAACCGAAGATAGACCGGTTGGACGCGATGATTGTGGAGCTACAGCTAATGAAGAGCCAAGCCATGTCAGCTAGCCGCCGGCAAGCGGCACCAGTGAAGACCGGCAGTCAACCGGTACACCTACCACCCCAGCAGCTAGGCAGAGAGCTCTATCAGGCTTACACAGCGGGCTATCCACCTCAGCAGCCTCCACAACCATTCCAGCCTCCAGTACAGCCTCCACCCCCGAGGTCTACGTACCACGCTGCTACGTCGACGCCGCCGCAGCTCCCGTACCAGTACCAGCCTGCGTACCAGACCGCATCCATCCGATCTACACCCTACGTCGCTGTGTATGTACCTCAGCAGCCTCCAAACTACCACCAGCCTGCATAATGCATATGCACAGCATATACCTCCTAGAGCCCCGTCCTATGCAGCAACCTATACACCCCGACAGCCTGGCCACCCTCCAGTCTCTACACAACCAGCCTCATGGATGCAGAGACAGGGCCATCAGACCCTTGTTCTACCGCGCTACGACCCAGCAGCCACAGCTGAAAGGATCTACAGGGGCCCACGCCCAACCATACCCAACTTCAGCAGCCGTAACCCCTGTGAGTTTGCACGTTTAAAGATAGCGCTGGGAAATCTCCTGCCCATAGATGGGACTGAACTGTTCAAGTACCAGATCCTCGTAGACCATCTGAAGTTCGAGGAGGCAAAGTTGCTAGCAGATTCATTCCTCAACTCCCCCACGCCCTACACGGACACCATGTCAGCCCTAAATGAGAAATTTGGCCAGCCCCACCAAATAGCTCTCAAGAAAATAGCCAGTGTCCTGGACTCACCTGATGTTCACCGTGGGGACACCGCTGCCTTTGAGCGGTTTGCCCTCCATGTCCAGTCGCTGGTCGGCCTTCTAAAGACATTAGGCACTGACGGGGATGTGGAACTCCGCTGTGGGTCTCATGTGGCAAGACTGCTATGCAAACTACCCCCAGAGCAACGGGCGGACTTCCGCCGATGCACTTTCCGGGAGCCAAGAACTGTTCCCACCCTGCTCGATCTGGCACAGTGGCTCCAGTATGAATCGTGGTGCCAAGACTTCGACGGACAGATATCATCCAAAGTGGTGAAAGAGCAGCACGCATCCAGGCCAGAGGGTCGCCATGGACAGCAGCCCACTACTGTCCTCCACGGATCAAAGGGCCCTGAGTCCACGGGAGACTCCAAGGGGAAGAAGTGGAGAATCAAGCCCTACTGTCCTTTTTGTGAAAATGAGGAACACTTCCTCAGCCAGTGTGAAGAAGTCACAAAGCTGACCAAAGAAAAGCTCACAGACTGGATAAAGGCCAACAAGAGGTGCTGGCGCTCTGCAAGGCCTCACCAAGCAGCCCAATGTGACCTCAAGAAGCCCTGCAGCCTGTGCCAAGGGAAACATCTCCGCGTCCTACATGAAGTCAACGAGCGATCACAGAGACCATCGGCGAAGGAGGAGAGTGGCCAGGTGAGCTCTGTCACTGAGACCCTGTACGTCGGTCGACCACCAGAGGGCAACAGAGTTCTACTGAAGGTCGTCAAAGTGCTCCTCCATCATGGCAATCGCACTATAACCACCTATGCCATCCTGGACGACGGGTCCGAAAGGACTATGCTCCTGTCAGCGGCTGCCAGAGAGCTCGGCCTACAAGGCACACGTGAGGACCTGACCTTGCGGACCATCAGACAGGACGTCCAGACTCTCCGCGGCTCTACAGTAGCCTTCCACATCTCTCCTGCCTCTGATCCAAAGACCAGCTTCCTAGTCTCCCGGGCCTTCACTTCCGCTCGCCTGGGTCTGGGTGACCAGTTCTACCCGATGGACCGACTCCAGAAGAGGTACCCCCACCTGGCTGGCCTGCCAATCAAGCCCTTTCAGCGTGTTAGACCACTGGTGCTTATTGGCTCCGACCACCCAGACCTGATCACCGCCATCGAACCAGTCAGACTGGGTCCTCGAGGTGGGCCCGCCGCTGTCCGTACCAGACTGGGTTGGACCCTTCAGGGCACAGCACGGTTCATCCAGCAGCCTTTACGTCCACAGCAGTGTCTGTTGACATCAGTTCCGACACAAGATTCAGAACTGTTCAAGCATGTTAGAAGACTCTGGCAGCTAGACACTCTTCCATACAGGAGTGAGAAGGTCGTAACCAGGTCGAAGCAAGACCATGCAGCAGTAGCCCTGCTAGAAGAGAAGACCACCCGCGTAGAGGTTGCAGGAGTCATGCGCTATGCCATGCCTCTTCTGCGCAAGGGAGGCATGCCTCTCCTCCGAGTCCCCAAAGAAGCCGTCCTGCCGAGTCTGCGGAGCACAGAACGACGACTGGCTAAAGATCCAGAGCGCGCCAAAGCCTACCGCACAGAGATCCAGAAGTTGGTGGAGGTAGGCTCCGTCACCAAGCTGAGCCCTGAAGAAGTCAACCACGCAGGAGATGAGTGGTACATTCCGCACCAAATGGTGAGTCATAACGGCAAGAACAGAATCGTCTTCAATTGCTCCTACCCGTACAGAGGCCAGAGCCTGAACGACTCACTCCTGCCGGGACCCATCCTCGGAGCATCGCTCCTGGGAGTGCTACTGTGCTTTCGGGAACACACCGTTGCCCTTAGCGCCGACATCAAGGGGATGTTCCATCAAGTCCGTCTACTCCCGGAAGACCGTCCCCTCCTACGGTTCGTTTGGCGCGACTTGACCAGAGATGAGCCTCCAGCGGTGTTCGAGTGGCAGGTTCTACCGTTCGGCACCACCTGCAGCCCCTGCTGCGCCACGTTCGCCCTGCAACGCCATGTAGCCGAACATAGCCAGCCAGAAGACGACGTGAGGTCCTCCATCAAAAGGTGTTTTTATGTAGACAACCTACTACAGAGCCTGCCTACGCCTGAGGATGCCAGACGGCTGGTAGACAGACTCAGGGAGCTCCTAGCATCTGGCGGGTTCGACCTACGCCAGTGGGCCAGCAACGTGCCAAGCGTCGTTGAACACCTTCCCAAGGAAGCCAGGTCCGACAGCCTCGAACTCTGGCTCGCCGAAGACAGAGTGGATTCCCCTGAATCCACCCTAGGACTCAGCTGGCGCTGTCAAACTGACACCATAGGTTACAAGCACCGACCCATAGAGTACGGCGTTACCACGATGCGGAACATCTACAGGGTTTTAGCCAGCCAGTATGACCCCCTGGGGTTCATATTACCCTACACCACTCGGGCCAAGATGCTCGTCAGACACCTTTGGGAGAAACACAGAGACTGGGATGATCCTCTCCTGCCCCAAGACCTCCTACAAGCCTGGAACGACTGGGAGGAAGAGCTACAGTTCCTGCCCCAAGTCACCTTGCCACGAGCATATGTACCAGCTGGAGTAGACGAGTCAAGTGTCACCCACGAAGTCCACGTGTTCACCGATGCTTCCGAGCAAGCTTACGGCTCGGTGGCGTACCTGAGAACGGTCGACAGTCAAGGACAAGTCCATCTGTCCTTCCTCCTGGCCCGCTCCAGAGTTGCCCCCAAGCGACTCCTCTCCATGCCAAGACTAGAGCTGTGTGGTGCTGTCACAGGAGCCCAGCTGGCTAAGCTCATAGAGAAGGAGCTCACACTGAAGATCGACCAGACCATCATGTGGACAGACTCCACAACGGTGCTAACGTGGCTGCAGTCAGAATCCTGCCGATACAAGATCTTCGTCGGCACCAGAGTGGCGGAAATACAAGAACTCTCCAGCCCCTCCGCCTGGCACTACGTAGACTCAGCGAGGAACCCAGCGGATGACATCACAAGGGGTAAGAGCCTGCAAGACCTTGTGAAGCCCAACAGGTGGAGCCAAGGGCCTCCGTTCCTCCTCCAACCCCCAGAAGAGTGGCCTGTCAAGCCCAGTGTCGAACACGATGGAGACGCCTCCGAGCTGCGAAAGTCTTCTATCTTCTGTGGCGTCACTTCAACCACAGTCAGCGCAGCCGACGCAGACATGAAGCAGTATGACACATGGAAGGAGCTGCTAGAAGCTACAGCGCAGGAGCTACACGGGGCGGCAGATCAGAACAGCCTCTGTACTGCTGAAGATTACCGAAAGGCAGAGATCCTCATACTCAAACGATCCCAGCGGGAGAGCTTCCCAGACGAACTGCGGCTCCTGAAAGCAGGTAAATCTGTCGCATCCAACAGCAGATTGCTCACCTTGTCACCAGAGATGGATGAAGAGGAGGAGCTCATCCGTGTTGGCGGCAGACTCCGTCATGCTGAAGACCTCGAGCCGTCAGCTGTGCATCCTATCGTGTTGGATCCTAGCCACGCCTCTACCAGACTCCTCATTCAAGACTTCGACAGTCGTCTGCACCATCCTGGGCCCGAGAGGGTGTTTGCGGAGATACGACGCTCATACTGGATCCTGCGGGGCCGTGAAGCGATACGTTGTTACCAGCACACCTGCACGGAATGCCGACGCTGGAAGGCCAGACCTTCTGTTCCCAAGATGGCAGACCTGCCGCCCGCCCGCCTGCGCCTCTTCAAACCAGCATTCTTCTCTACGGGGATGGACTGCTTCGGGCCATTTCAAGTCAAGGTGGGAAGGCGCACGGAGAAGAGGTGGGGTATAATTTTTAAGTGTCTCACCACCAGAGGTGTGCACTTAGACCTCCTGAACAGCATCGACGCCGACTCGTTCTAAACAATACGCACATTTACATAGACGTGTTTCAACGTGAAGACATCCTATTTTTCCTTTTTGAGGGACCAATAACTTGTTTTTTGCCGTGCTGTCGTTGGATGTTGATCGTGGTTAAGCTTTTCCACTTTTGGATGTGCGTGGAACTTAAAGGATACTGGTACTGACGTGAGTTTACTGTCCTCTCTACTGTTTACTGTTATTGGTATGTATATATTCTGATGTATCACCACCAGTTTATTGTGGCGTATTGTTTAATCATATTTGGAACACGCTCCTCTGCAAACCAATCGGATGTTAATCTTTATTTTTTTTTAATACATTTAGTTTTTCTGATTTTATCCCTTTTTCACCCAATTTGGTATCCAATTGCACCCAACCTAGTATCCAATTATCCCCTGCCTATTACGTAGGATCCGCCGCACGACCCCGTGGCTGGCAGCCCCAGAGGAGATAGCCTGGCTCCTCGAGCCCGACACCGTTATTCCAGCACCAGACGGGGGCGGTGTTGCGCGACGGATCCTTGTCCGGAAATAGTCCTATACCCCCCTTGGGAGCGGCCGCTCAATATGCCGCTCCCCTGTGGGCCCCGGCCATATCCGGGTCTGGCGAGACCGGGATTCGATCCCAGTCCCCGGTGGGCAGCTTGCACTAGAGGCTAATGCTTAGACCGCTGCGCCACCGCGGGGCTCAATCGGATGTTAATCTAAGTGTTCCCGCTACTCGCCTTGTTCGTAACGGCGATTTTAGGAGTTGGCTTAGGCCTACGTTTTGTTTTGTTTTGAATATGTTTTTGTTGGTAACAAGCATATTGTTATTATATTTTATATGTATCTTTATTTTCTTGTACTGTTTTTGTATTTTATACAGTTATTTGGTCTCCTGTCAGGTCATCGTATTTCTAAAGGGTTATTTAACTATTTCTTTTCGTTACATCGTCAAGTGTACATTCCCCTTTTTACAATTGGTATGGTTTTTCAGGTCAGTGATTTTTGAAATTGCAATGTACGTATTGGTCAAGCACTATATAACCAACTGATAAACCTTCATCCCTCCTCTCTTGACTTAGCAGTGACCTTGACCTACCTACCTTCATATCTGACCTTGACCTAACTACCCAACTACCCGACATTTGTACTATTATTATTATTTTTATTTTTTACTTTTGCATTTATTTTGATTATATATATATTGTTGTTGTAATTGTTTTTCTTTTATCAATATTTTTATTATTTGTTTACTTTTTTGTTTGTTTTGTTTTCTGTTGATATGTTTGTGATGTACCTGTGTGTTTGTGTTATAAAACTGAAAAACCCATAAATAAATCATTAAAAAAAGAAAAGTGTATGTCTGAAGCGGGATTCGAACCCATGCCTCAAAAGGAGACTGTAACCTGAACACAGCACCTTTAGACAACTCTGCCATCCTGACATTGTCTAGCCTGCTGATAATATAGCCACAGTAGTGAATGTTGATATATTAAAACATTTAAATAAAACAATAAGTAGGCTAGTATAACGTAAGCATTTAATCTTTCAGCAATTCTTTGCAAAGCCATCTCCCTCGCCTTGTTAATTGCGGCAGTATTTGCCTTTTTGGTGATTACTTCTTATTTTTAGTCTTCATAAAGTTCCATCACCAGGGCTTGTTACGCTGCTACACAGGACACCTCTTTGCGATCTCATTTTCCCTTATTTTTTCGGCATAGTATCTTTTTTTCAGACGAGCTGAAGGCTGCCATCAAAGCAACCTGGGCTTCCATAACACTTCAGCACTGCTGAAGGCTGATTGCCTCCATGCCATGCCGCATTGATGCAGTAATTCGTGCAAAAGGAGCCCAGATCAAGTGCATAAATGAACATACTTTTCAGAAGGTCAACATTTCTGTATTATAAATCCTTTTTTCGATTGGTCTAAAAATTGGTCTATGTAATATTCTATATTTTGAGTAGTGTTGTTCCGATACCATTTGTTGATACCGATACCGATACCGATACCTGACCGTGCAGTACTTGCCGATACCGAGTACCGATCCGATACCACGGCGTTTGAAAAAACAAAACAAAAAAACATGTTTTTTGAGCCGCATACTCACCTCGATGTAAAATTATTGCTAACACTTAGTCTGGCACTGCTCAAAACCTTTGTAAAACTCGTAAAGTTTTTGTAAAACTTAAGTATAAAAAAAAAAAAAAAAAAAAAAAAATACGTTTTTGTAAAGTACTCGCCGATACCGATACCAGCATTTTGGTGCGTATCGGTGGCCATGGGTATCGGAACAACACTAATTTTGAGATAATATCATCAGTAGGCCTAATCATCAACATTAAAACAAAAAAGAGTTGAAATATTTCACTTCATGTGTAATGAATCTAGAATATAGGAAAGTTTTACTTTTTCAATTAAATTACGGAAAATAACGAACTTTTCCATGATATTCTAATTTAGAAGACCACATTAGGCGAAGAGGACATATTCAAGATTTGAAGTATGCAAGTTCAGTAAGGCAGAGCAGAGGATGCACTTTTTCCCCCCTCACGTTTGCAGTCATGTCACATGTTCTTTGGACAAGCTATAAGGGCCAGTTTATTCTAAGGGCACGATGGGCACACTCAGTTCCTTAGATGCCAGGTGCTCACAATGAATCCAGCAATGATTCCATACTACAGAGGGGGTTCCACGATTAACGTCCATAGGCTACCTTGCCGTACCGTCATAGACAGAGCCCCGTCTGTGCAAAATCCTACCATACACTCCCATGGAAGGTTGTTTTTCTCCATATAGCTGTGGAGGACATTGTACATTGCGTTCGCAGTCTCATGTCCAGGAAGAGGGAGACAGTAGAAAAATATCCTTGTGAATACCATTCTCCTGCATGTAACGAACAATGTCAAAGCATGGGCATTTTTTCCTTCTGTGCTAATAATTAATTAATAATTTTGCCATTTAGCAGACGCTTTTATCCAAAGCGACTTACAATTACGAATTACAGGGACATTCCCCCTGGAGTAACTGAGGGCTAAGTGCCTTACCCAAGGGCACACTAGTAGTGGTGTGGTTTCAGGCGGGATTTGAACTCACAACCTTCCGATCCCAAGTCCAACTCACTATCCACTAGACCACCACTACCCCACTGTGCTGACATCCATTTGTAGAGTAGAGGCTGGGGAATTTCGATGTGAATGGTCGATTGCATCACTGTGTTATCAGACCATGGTATTGTCTTCAGGTTTGCGCTTCTCTCTCCCCACACATCATTTATACAATTTTAATAGCAACAGTGGTATGTGGCTTCATAGCCTTTGCAACGAGATAGCTCACCTCAACATATTTTTTCAAGGCTCGCTCACTGGCAGTCATTGCTTTTCTGAAGTACACTCGCTGCTTATTCCCCTCAGCATGTTTCTTTTCAAAGAAAGATTTTGGTTTGCCCATGTCACGAGATTACAATTGGATTAATCAGGGGAGGTTCGCAGGCATGTTTATGGGCACAGCTGCGATGGGTTTTGCTGATTGACTGCACTAACGAGCGGATTGACTGCTGCGCCCTTTAAAAACCCTGGAGTTTATAAGAGAAGAGGGGAGACATGGGGGTTGTATTGTCGTGAGTGGACACATGCTGTTTAGTGTTTTGTACGAAGAACTTGTATTGCAGTTAGTGGACTGCCTGTGTGGCGGATTGGCTGCCTGGTCGAGGCGCTGGTCGAGGCACCTGGTCGAGGCGCTGTCTGGTCGAGTGGTGGTCGACGACGCCGTTCTATATCGTGGAGCTCCGCCCCATAGGGGAGCTCTGCTCCTATTGGTTTACCCCGCTACCTAAAGTAGCAAATGACTGAATTTTTCGATGTCCTGGGGTGCTATAAAAGGGGTGTCCTCCGTTACCTCATTCTCCCAAAAATTTCAGCACGGGTTTACATCTGAGACTGCAAGAAGGACGACTACAAGAGACTGGAGAACCCGCCAGACACTTCCCTTCAGCGATGGATCGTCCGCCGCCGACCACGAAGAAGTTCCTCCGGGACGCCTGCCGCTGCGACTTCCTAGCAGCGGAGGACAAGCACGACTTCTGCCACGTCTGCCTCGGCCCCCAACATGCCAAGGCGGCGTTGGTCGCCTCCCCTGCTCTCTCCTTTCCGTCGCGGAAAGGCGGAAGAGGATGGCCTGGTTCAAGGAGAGCATTCCCCTGGCGGACGCTATCTCGGGGATGCTATCCGACTCGGAGAGCTCTGCCGATGATGCGTTCGGACAGGCCCCAGAGCGGCGTCGCCCGCTCAGCCGGCCCTGGCATCACGCCGCCCTCACCCAGCTGAGTGGTCGGTGTCGGTGTCAGGGTCAGAGAGCTCTGATGAGGGCGAGCGGCAGGTAGAGGCTCACGAGCTCCCCGCCCTCGCCCCCCCATCATTCCACCACGACTTCCAGGGCCTCCTGGAAGCTGCGGCAGGCGTGTTGTGGATTCCCCGTCCCGCCTCCCCTCCCCCAACGACTGAGTCCTTCTGGGAGAAGGAACTGTTTTACGGGAAGAGGGCGAAGCGACAGGGCCAACCTCCTAATGCTGTCCTCCCGGGCTTAGATAAGTTCGTGGAGGACACGTGGGGAGAACCACTCGCAAGCAGGGCGCCGGTGAAGGCGTTCCTGCCCTTTACCAGAGTGGAGGGGCTCGCGGAGGGGATGACCGACGGCTCCCCGCCGCTCGAACCAGCGCTGGCGGCCTACTTGGTACCGGGGTCCAGCGCCTGGTCGGTGCCTAAAAAACCTATGCTGCCCAACCAGCGTGACAGGTTTAACGCCACCCTGGTAGACAAGAGCTACGCTCTCGGTGCGCAGACAGCGGCGGCGGCGAATAACATCGCCGTGTTCAACGCCGCCATTGCGAAAATCACCACAGACCGACCCAACGGTCTGTCTGCAGCGGAGGCGGAGCTTCTGAGCAAGCTCAGTGCCGCGACGATGTACCTGGCCCAGGTCGTCGCGGTTTGTGGGGGTCGCCTGATGGCAAACGCTGTGGTGCAGCAGCGACAGATGTGGCTGTCTCTCACCACCATGACCGGGGCGGACCGGATGGCCCTACTGAATGCTCCAATAGAGAGACAAGGGCTATTCGGTCCCGCCATGGACACCATGACGAAGCGCCTGGCCGCGATGGAGGAGGCTAAGAAGCACCTGGCCAGACACCTCCGCCTCCAGCGACCCTCCACCTCTTCTTCTTCCGCCGTGGTGACGACTAGGCCGTCAACGGCTACAAAACGGAGGGTTCGGCGTAATGCGGCACTGGCTCCACCTCTACCGACGGAGCCATACCCCACTCGGCATCCCCAGCCCCCGCCGCCGACCACTGGGAGGGCCCACTACGGCCCCCCACGGCAGCGTGACCCGGTTTCACTGGCGGGGGGGTCGGTAATGACCCCACCACCGGTTTCCTCTTCATGGCTGCTACCTCATAAAGAGGCAAAAGAAGGAAAATCCCCACCTTACTTTTTCAGTAAAGGAGAATTTCCCATGTTATCTACCAGAGCGGAGACCCACCTGCCTTGTCAGAGTGTGGTCGAATCCCTACCGGTTAGAAACAAAGCGGAGACTGGCCCAGCTTACCAGCGTGTGGCCAGCTCTCTGCCTAGCGGACTTACCCCTATCACGACACAAACGGGGTTAAACACCCCTGTCTGTAGCCGTATAGAGGGACCGTTATTTACATCAAAAACCCCTCCATGTCTATCAAGACCTGGCCCAGCTCATGAGCGTGGCAGGCGCTATAAAAGGCGCTATAAATCATTTTACAACGTGTTGTAATTATGTTACGATTTTTCTGTCGAGTGAGTGAAGGTAAGCAACGTATGGTGCATTCGTAAAATCGCTCTGAGAGCGCCGGAGCGCACACTGGGTGCAACGTCATAAAGGGACCAGGTAATTTGATTGGACAAGAGGCATTCCATGAGTGCTGATCATATTTCCAGGGCGAATTTACGAACGCAGCTAGCGAACAGAAGACACAAAAAATCGTCAGATCAGATATATAAACGGGTTATTTTTGGTAAACTGGACACATTTTGGGAATATATGTGGTTACTTTCTCGCCTGAAAACATATTAAAACTTCATAAAATGACATGTTAACACTTAAAGCCAAAATTACATATTTTAGCTAATGGAGGTTTAAAATGGAGGTTTAAATTCGCCGCTCCCGGGAGGCAGTATGGAGTATGCATAATGGTTGGCTGGTTTTCGGGTACTACTATACCAGGGACGTGCGGTCCATAGCGCAGATTTATTTTTATGGCGTTCCGAAATCTGATGTGACAGGAACGCTGGAGAAACCACAGCAGCCACTTTCCACGGCATTCAGCTACATGATATAACCCATCAATAATATTACATAATAACAACTGTGTTTTGGTTTAATAAGTGCCATAGCTATAACGTAATATGCCATCAAAGTGGGAAAATTATTATCATGCACAAATCAGCCTAATGTTAGATAGATAACTATACATTAAATATGTCTACCATCATCCGCTGTCAAACGCCACATGTAAGAATTTATTTCTAAATAAACAGGATTGTACATCTTGTTCTGGAGCGGAAATGTGAATCGCGCTTCGATGTATTTCTATGGGAAGGCTGTGCCTGATGCTTCGACGCCAGTCCAATGGCTAGGTAGCGACCAATGCAATGGTTGTGTTTGATTCTCCGTTTGAGGTGCAACATTCAAATAAGCATTTCTTAAACTATTTCAGATTTCAATGTATGACACATGATTTTAAATCTTACAATCTTCACTTTCATAATCTGTAAAAACTGATTGACCTTGCCCTACTTGTGGACTTTTTCACCAGACCATGTCACATATATTTCCATTGCAGCTATTGGTAATAATGGTATATTGGTATTGTTTGTTACGGCCTCCTCCCGCCACTGCTGTCCACACCTATAAGTTTTTTTTATAAACGTGGATTTTTATATTCGTTTTGGGGGGTTCGTCCAGACGCAAACAAGTTTTTGCCCCCTGAAAGCGAAGATGTTTAAAAACGCCTGCCAGAGTGAAGATGTTTAAAAACGCTGTATATTCGCCGTATATTTTTGACGTGTGGACGAGATAGACAGAGCTTTTTGTATTCGTCACGTCATCATGCGCGTAGATTTCTATGATCATGCGCACTGCAGCTGTTTGCTGTTCCCTCCAACGTCATATCCTAGCACCAGTAACTACTTTGTTTACAACAGGCAACGGTGTTCGAGGCTACACAAGCGAGGAAAATGGATGTGAACAAAGTGCTTCTAGTTCTTTCACTGTTAACTGGACTTTTAACCTGTTTACAGATAAATGCACAGTTAATGATCGAGAACATTGAGAGACAGAGGCGTCTGATTGGCCAGCGGGGCTATGGGGATAATATTATATCGCCGACTACTGGTGTGGAATGCTCAATGCCAGCGTTTATATTGCGTTTAAACATGCTGGTGTGGACGGTAATATTTTTATATACGAAAAACGTTTATCAAAAAAACGTATAGGTGTGGACAGGGCCTTATTCTGATTATGTGTTGCAGTGGGGAGAGGAGGCCTGATTGGTTGATGCAGCACACCTGTACCTGTACCTGTTTAGGCTGTGCTGGTTACATCTCTCTCTCTCTCTCTCCCTCTGTCTCATGCTCTCGCTCTCTCCCTCTGTCTCATGCTCTCGCTCTCTCTCCCTCTCTCTCTCTCTCTCTCTCTCTCTCTCTCTCTCTCTCTCTCTCTCTCTCTCTCTCTCTCTCTCTCTCTCTCTTCCCCTCTCTCTCTCTCTCCCTCTCTCTATAAGAGTAAACTGGGTTAGGTAGCTAGCAGAGGCGTCGTTAGGGTCTTGAAACATTGGGGCCTCACAACCTCACTGGTAGCTATGTACCATAAACTGTCTCCTCCAGCCAGTATCCATCTCATCTAAAGTTGTGCAAAGAAAGAGGCGTTCCTCTGGCCTCTCTTGAGCAGTACAGGATACTAGCTAAGTAACCTCAGTAACGGGGCATAAGGAGAAGAAGCTCATTTTGCTTTAAAGCGACAGACACAAAAACAGCCTGTCGATAAAAGGACTGGAACAGAGGGGTATAGGGGCATGCTAGAATGCCTTTAGATTAAAAACTGAGTGGTATTTTCAGCAAAAATCTATATGAACTTTTATTAACTTGTTGAAAAAGAGCACAATATGACTGATGAAATAAAAAGCCCAACCTATGTAGAAATGTACTACGAATACAATATCATATAGGGGTGAAATGAGGCAGGCATGCACATATCAGATCATATTCTAACGCAATTGTCATTTGTAAACTCATTATTTATAAAGTGAAAAAAGCCGCATTCGCACACTCATCTGTAGAAAAATCCTTATTTTATTGCAAGCTTTCGGTCATAGACCTTCTTCAGGCATAAGTACGTGAAACATCTTCCAGGTCAGTTTTTGATTTTTGGAGGGAAAATAACTGTAGATATAGAAGATCCATGCAATTCTACGATGAAGGAAAAGAGGCATTGTACAGTTCAGAATAAGCATTGACAGCTACAATCAAATTATCTGTGTCCTCCATTTTTGTCTCATCATAACTTGGGTGAGCAGAACCAATATTTCACAAACAGATCTTCAGACGGATGATGTTGTGGAAATTCCTACTTGTGTTTTCTAGTAACTATGCCATTTCCCATATGAATCAACATTCATCTCTCTGCTTTGATTTATTAGAAAAGCCTGATGTGCCAGACAACTTCCAAAGTTCAGAATTTGTTTTAGGTCAGCATGACCTTCTGGGAGTGGCCATGTCTCAATATAACACTGCGCAATTGTGAATTTCATCAGATCATTAGACCATCTAAGATTTGCAAACTCTCGAGTCTCCATCTCATTGTTACCTGCGTTCGTAAATTTGCCGGAGCGCACACTGGGTTCAACGTCATAAAGGGACCAAGTAATTTGATTGGACAAGAGGCGGTCACGTGGACGCTCCGGCGCTCTCAGAGCTCATTTACGAATGCGGCCTAAGAATGAATGGCTTAAGTGTATGATAACTCTCCTGTGGAAGACTAGATTGAAGCCCTCACCTGTGGAAGACTAGAATGAAGCCCTCACCTGTGGATAATCATGCAGAGATGTTACACACTCACTCACTAATATTCAGACAGATTCAACATTTGTGACAGCAGCTGGTGAAAGCAGCAAAGCGGCAAACCGACCAAATGTTCAGACTTTTATTCAGAAAAATTGTAATAAATGTCAACGTTGTTGAAAATCAATGGCACACTCACTAGTCAAGCCAAAAGCAATTTGGGGTTCAGTGTCTTGCCCAAGGACACTTCGACATGTGGCCAGCTGGGGCTCGAACCGCCGATCTGCCAACCTTGCGATCATTAGACGGCGGCTCTACCTCCTGCGCCACAGCCACCCCACGACTTCTTAGACTAATGGCGTCCAAATATTCACAGAAGGTGAACACACCAAGAGAAAAGCTCTGTGTGTGAAACGGGGACACAGTAGGCTACTGTAAAACAGAGAACCAGAGTGTCATACTAAAAAGTTGATCAATTAACGTCTTCCTTCATTCAAAGTATCCATCACTGCCCTTTTATGAAGGTTGCGCTACATCATTCGTGGTGGCAAACATATTTACTGTACACTTGGTTATTTATTCATTCATGCATGCATGTATGTATGTATGTATGTATGTATGTATGTATGTATGTATGTATGTATGTATGTATGTATGCAGTTATTTGAATAGTTTGTACCTGCATGACATCAAAATTGTGTAAAACACTGTTTTCTCGATGTGGAGGAAAATACACTCGCTTTGCAGATATGCCGCTTTTGCGGTCTAGCATGTCTCCTAGATCACCATGACTTCTTCAGCCTCACCTACTGTACTAGTAGCAGTAGGTTCAAATCAACCATATATATGATGAATGAATGCAGTTAGAATCCCCTATCATAAATACGGTTATCCTCAATTCTCAACCAATAGAATAAATGTCAGATTAAAAAATTTAGTTCAAAGATCAAACTGCTATACTCCCTTACACAAAAAGGCCATAGATGAAAAGGCCATACTCCATAAGGAAAAGACCATATTCCTTAAGGCCAAAGGCTTTACCCCCTAGTATTTTCTTCAATAACAAGGCATACATTGCTAGAAAAACCTGCACTACTATGACGAGCCTGCCTTTCTGGGAACACAGCCAATGTAAAGGGTGATCCCTTGATTGGTGTACTTTGATCTGCGGGAAGCTCTCAACCCGACTGAGCAGAGCTATTCGGTGGATGAAGGTGAGTTGCTAGCGTGCATCTGGGCCTGTGAAAGGTGGCACTTGTCCCAGTAAGGCTATTCCTTCACCCTGAGGACAGACCACCAGGCCCTGACAGCCCTGCTGTTCACGTTGGGAACAGGACATAGACCACTGAGGCTACACCATTGGTCTGACCGCCTGCGTCAGTACAACTACAGCCTGTAGTTCACCCCAGGCAGAGAAAAATGTTGCGGCTGACCTCCTCTCTCACTCCCACACACGGGCTCGGACTGTGTGGAACAGGACATTAATCAGATGCTACACACACACCCCCGCCAAGCCACTGTGTCTCTGCAGGAGCTCAAGGAAGCCTCCGAACAGGACCCTGTTCTCATCCAACTCTGCATCTACTGATCTACTGAACATCCAGAACGGACGGCCTCACAAGGTGCCAGAGGAACTGGTTGCGTTCTCCCGATTAAAACAGGATCTCTCCTGCTGGAACGACACCTGTGTTGAACGGGGGGCTTTGGACTGCGGTCCCTAGTGCTCTCCGTGCGTGTGTTTTGACTACGGCGCACGAGGGTCACCTGGGCATAGCGAACCTGAATCAGTGCTGCCGAGATCTGGTATAATGGCCAGGGATAGGTCAGAGATGTTGAGGCCCTGTTCAAGCACTGCTCTGCCTGCCTTGTGAGTGGCAAGACTTGGACACCCCTGCAACCTCTTGTCTGGCCCTCTCGGCCCTGGGAGCACCTGCAGCTGGACATCTGTGGTGAGGTTCACAGAGTCCCTCCCCCACCACCATGCTTCTCGAAGCTTGCCTACCACCTGCACTCAAAGTGGCCAGAGCTCAGCACTACCGTGGCTCCGTGACCTCTTAGGTCGTTATTGACTTCCTGGACTCTCTTATCTTTGCCCACTGGGGTCTGTCGAAGACTGTCACGACTGACCACGGTCCTCAACTGGTCTCTGCCTGGAGCCTACCTGGAGTGCAAGGGCGTCCGTCATGTCATGTCTACACTACCTATTATCATCCCCAGGCCAACGGTGGAGTAGAACGCTTCAGTCGTCAGTCATTGCAAAATGGTCTCAGAGCACATCTGGTCCAAGGTGCTCCTTCAAACAGCCCATCCGCCACATGCTGCTGCACCACAGAGTCCCGCAGCCTCGACCACGGCGTCTCCCCAGCCTCTCTCATGCTGGGCCTGGAGCGCGACCTGCCCCTTGATAGGCTCCGCCCCTTCACACCGGGACCCTTCCCTGGGTTCAGAGCCTCAGTCGCCGTCATCAGAGGCAGATGAAGCAGCGCTTTGACCAGTCCAAACGAGGGTGTCAAGGTGCCAGACATCACCGTCTCAGACTGGGTCAGAATGGGTCACAAAATGGCCTCATTCTGTCTTCTCGTCTTTTCGTCACCCGTCAGCTGGGCCCAGCCACCTTCCTCCTCACCAATGGCGATCGGTGGCACTCCAGCATCAACTTCCGCCTCGGAAATGTGCCAGCTGCGCCAGACAGTGACGGTGACACAGTGTGGCAGGATACCCCTGTGGCCCCAGGCAGCCCCGACAAAGGTCCCGGTCCCGCCTCAGCTGCCCAGACTTTATTCCGCCCCACTTCGGAAGGCTTTTCCTCAGCCTCCCTCGCCCCTGCTTCATTGTTGCTGTATTGTGTGTCCAGAAGGTCCGCTACCTCATGGGGCATCTCTGATATGGACCTTCTCTCTGGAAGGTTATGATCAAAATAGATCTAGCTACCACAACTCCAACACTCATGGCCAATGTAGTCTACTGTCTTGTAGTGTTTGTGTGTTTATTCTTGTTCTCTTGGCATGGTTTGTAGCCTACCACTCCACACAAGTTCTAACCCTAACCATAACCCTGGGAAAAAGAAAGATCCATCCATCATTCAGAATCTCCTGCTAATTTGATTCTTCTGCCTAGATCTTACGTTGTTACGCCCATGTCTTTTTTTTTTTTTTTTACTTTACATTTTTATTATTATTTTCTTTTATCAAGTGCAGTCAAACAATATGTCACAACATATTGATGTTACATAAAGGTGTCACGGGTAAGTCGCAAAAGAATAACAGTCCATGAATATATTTCTTAAAAATAAATAATAACAATAAAGTAAAAGAAGAAAAAACAAACAACAACAACAAAAAAGAATCCCTATTTTCATCGCTGGCATTAACAACCACAACAGCCAATAAACATAATCATTATCACCATTATCAACAACAACAGCAGTGTGACAACAGTAACAATAACAACAACCAACAATGGTAAGAGAAAAGAAAGGAAAAAAATAAAATAAAAACACATCTGCATATCAGTCAGATCAAATGAAAATGTAGTGCAATGGATGACCATCTATTAAGGAATATGTCTAATTTTAATTTCAATAGTGCTGTTGTACGTTCCATGTTGTAAACATGTTGGATTATTTCCCTCCATTGTATAACTGTTGGGGGGTGTGGCTTCAGCCAGGAGGCTGTGATTACCTTGTTAGCTATTAAGAGAAGGATTCTCAGTTGGTATGTTTGGCTGTTTTCTTCAAGATCAGCTGGGAGTATCCCTAATATGAAATGTGATGGTTCTAGAGGTAGATCTATAGAGAGACATTTTTAAATTTCTCTTTGTATATTTTGCCAGTATTCTAATATCTTTGGGCAGTCCCAAAATATATGCGTGTGATCTCCAACCATGTCACAACCCCTCCAGCAATGATCTGAGGTGGTGCTCCATTTCGATGTTATAAGTGGAGTGTAAAAGTATCTCATTTTACTTTTCCATCCAAATTCCTTCCAGTTTGGGCTATTGGTTACCTTATGTCCCTGACTGCATGAAGTCTCCCATTGCTCATCTGAAATTATTGTGTTCATTTCTAGTTCCCATTTTTCTTTAATATCTAAGTTCTTTTAACTCTTCCTGCAATATCTTGTAGATACGTGATATGAACTTTGTCTTCACTGTTCTTTTAGTTGTTAATATAAAGAGGTGTTCTAGTTGTGTTGGTAATGAGCAGAGCTGTTCCCATTATTGGTGATTTTGTAAATAGTGTCTAATTTGCAAGTATCTATAGAAGTCTTGATTTGGTAAGTCATATTCCTCTTTGAGTTGTTCAAATGATTTGAGGACTGCTTTGTCAAATAGCTGGTCCAGAACCACTAAACCCCTTTCCTTCCATTTCAGGAATCCCTTGTCTAACCTAGCTGGAGGAAACTCAGTTGTTTGCTATCATTATAGCTCTGGAAGTGGCCATGGTAAGTTGTAGCTTTTTCCTCACAGTTGACCATATTTGTAAAGTGTTTTTGCTCCATACATTTGTAATTTTCTTTCCCCCCCATATGTCTTGGTTTAAGAATGGTATTGGATGTAAAGGTACATTTGGGCATTCACTCTGCTCCATTCCCACCCATATAGTGTCAGTGTCTTGGGATATCCATGCAATCATTGCTCTGAGTTGGGCTGCCCAGTAAAAAAAATTCAGGCTAGGTAGGTCCAGACCTCCTCTTTCTTTTGTGCAGAGTAGTCTTTTAAATGTAAGTCTGGGTCGTTTGCCTTGCCAAATGAACCTGGACAACCATTTATCCAATACAGAGAAGGTGGAAACAGGAACATAAATAGGTAGTGATTGGAAGAGGAATAGCAACCTTGGTAAAATATTCATTCTTATACTTTCTATTCTTCCTATCAAGGAGAGTGGTAGGATTTCCCATCTTGCAAGGTCCTCTTTTATGTGGCCCATCAATTTGCCATAGTTGGCTTTAAACAATTTCGATAAGTCTGTTGTTATAATAATTCCCAAGTATTTAAATCCCTGCGACCAGTGGAAGTCAAGCCTACCTGACAATTGATTTGGCCAATGTCCAACCAACATCATTGCCTCATTGTTCTCCATATTTCTTTATGGTATCTATCAGCGCAGGGACCGAAAGGACCGGGTCACTTACATAATATCATCTGCATAAAGGGAAATCTTGTGCTCCTTGTTTCCCATGTCTTTTATGCCTTTTATTTCCTCATTCTGTCTTATAGACGCTGCCAGGGGTTCAATATTTATAGCGAACAGCAGGGGGCTAAGACAGTCCCCTTGTCTCACCCCTCTTTGTAAGTCAAAGAACCCAGAACAGCATCCATTTACACGTGATTTTGGATTTCTGTAAATAACTCTGACCCAATCTATAAATTCTGGGTGAAATCCCATTGCAGATAGTGTGCTGTATAAAAAGTCCCAATTCACGGTGTCAAATGCTTTCTGTGCGTCAAAGCTTATTAACATTGATGTTTGCTTGTTTCTTTTAGCGCAAGTAATGATGTTTAGGGTTCTTCTTCTTATATTGTTAGAACCTTGCCGATTGGGGATGAATCCTGTTTGATCTGGGTTTATCAAAGTAGTAATATGTTTTTGAACTCTTTGTGCTAAAATACTTGTCAGTAATTTCTGGTCGTTGCATAACAAACTGATGGGTCTGTATCCTTCACATAGAGTTGAGTCTTTCCCTTCTTTATGAATTACAGATATAATGGCCTGTGACCATGTCTCTGGAGGGTTGTTCTTGGAGAGGGAGTAGCTAAACACCTTAGTTAGTATGGGCGCTAGGTCATTTACGAAGCATTTATAGAATTCTCCAGGGAATCCATCAACCCCTGGAGACTTGTTGTTTTTTTTTTTTTAAATTGCATCTCTTATTTCTGTTTCCGTAATTGGTTCTATCATCTGTTTTGATGCTTCTTCTGATAATGTGGGGAGGTTTAAACCGGTGAGGAAGGTATCCGTATTCTCTGCTGATGTTTGTTGTCTGGGATCTTTGTATACATTTTGGTAGAATGATGCAAAGGCATCTGCTATCTCTTTGGGTTGAGACACTGTTTTGTTCTGTGTAGGGTGACAGATTTTGGAGACAGTGCGATTGGCTTGGGCTTTACGAAGTTGGAAAGCTAGAAGGCGGCTAGCCCTATTCCCCATCTCGTAGTATCTCTGTCTGGAGAATCTTAAAGCCCCTTCTGCCTTCAATGATAAGAGTTTGTCTAAGGCTTTTCTTGCCTCCTTAAGTTCTGTAGCAATGTTACTTGTTCTTGTGGTTTTGTGTTGTGTCTCTAAGAGCTTTATTTTGTTTTCCAGAATTAATTGTTCCTCAAGTCGCTGTCTCTTTATTTTTGATGATATCTGTATGATTTTTCCTCTGATAACTGCTTTTGCCCCCTCCCACAAAATTGAAGGATTAACTTTGCCATTTTCATTTATCTAAAAATATTCTTTTAGAGTATTACTTCATTCTTCTACTGTTTCTGACTTATTTAGCAGTGATACATTTAACCTCTAGTATCTGAAAAAGGAATGCAAGCCTAGATCTACTTTCAGCACAATGGGTGCGTGATCGCTCAGAGTTATAGGTTCAATGGTACATTCTCTTACTTTATACATGTATTGTTGGGGGCAGGGTTTCCGTTAGAAAACATTTGTGCCGGTCAACGTGTCCGGGAAGATTTCAATTTACCGGACAAACGTGAGATATTCCGGTCATCATATTAAAATATAATATAGCTGTTTGTCGCGGTGATTACTGTTGTGTAGCCTATACAGTATATGCCGTTTAATGTCTATTTCTCATCCGATACGATTAGATGCGAGCTATATAATAAATATAATAGGCTTTCATGATTCGCATGCGCGCTATGCCATATGTCCAGCGCTGAACGCGCGCCACTGGGAACTGAACAGACTGCATCGATCAATGAACAGACTCCACATTACGTTAACTGAAGTTTGTTAAATTGTTTGGGATTAATGTGAGTTTTCTATTTTCTCTTTCCAGTTTGACCCTTTTTTATCAATAAAACAACGTCATTTCTATGACCAGGTCTCGCTGGTTGGGAAGGCATTTAGTTTAACTGCCTGTCAAATCATACTTAATCGGACTCGGGAGTATGACAATGAGGAGAACATAACTGTTTATTGAGAAACAATTGATAGGCAGGCTGGGATACGTATATAAAGAAATACCACAATGTCTCGACCACCTGATAGACTGTATTGCCGATATTAATATTTGGATGACACAAAACTTTCTCCAACTCAATCAAGAAAAAACAGAGGTATTGATCATTGGCGAGAAAACTGGGAGAGAGAAATTATCTGCACACTTGAAAACACTAGCTCTTAACACTAAGTGTCAGGCCAGGAATCTTGGTGTCATAATTGACCCAGATCTAAATTTTGAAACTCATATTAATAACACTATTAAAACATCCTTCTACCATCTAAGAAACATCACTAAGGTACAATCATTTCTCTCCCAGGCAGACACTGAAAAATTAATGCATGCGTTTGTTACTAGTAGGCTAGATTACTGTAATGCTCTCCTGACAGGTCTCCCCAAAAAAATGATAAATAGACTACAAATGGTTCAAAATGCTGCTGCTCGTGTCCTTACTAGGACCAAACGGAGAGCGCACATCACACCTGTCTTGAGATCACTACACTGGCTCCCTGTCAGTCATAGAATAGACTTTAAGATCCTTTTACTAGTTTATAAATCACTTCACTGTGATGCACCCAATTACATGGTGGACATGCTCATAAGATACACACCAGCTAGACCCCTACGGTCTAGTGGCACGGAACTTTTAATAGTGCCAGAGGCTAGGACAAAGAGTTTTGGAGGATCAGCTTTTAGCATATATGCTCCTAGATTGTGGAACACCCTACCTGAGGGCCTGAGGTTGTCTAATACTCAGGACATTTTTAAGCGTGACCTCAAAACCTACTTATTCAATGTCGCCTTTTGATACTAAGGGAGACATTGGACATTATAGAACTAGGATCACTAGGCCATTACACCATACTCGTGTTTTTGAGATTTGTATTGACAGGAAAATGGACCCAGGTGCTGATGAGGCACTGTCAGCTCCAAATAGCACCTAGAGCAGTACTGGAACCGGTACAAGGGTGTACCAGGACCACCATCAGGTTGTATTGCTGTCATCTTTACTGTCTCTATTGTGTTGTTGCATCATAACTGTGCTTAAGTTTCTCTTTTGGCAGGACCTGTGACCATACTGGATGCAGAACGATGCAAATACAACACAAAATTTATGGACAGTGTGTACGCCGATAATATGCAAGGAATTTTTCCTGGATACATGGTGTACAGGTTTTTGCCCTTGCTTGCTTGCTTTGTGCCGGTGGTCCTGGCCTCCCCTGGACCGCTGGGTACTGGTAAGCAAACTGGCTAGTAGTCGCTCTATTGGTAGAGGGCTGCAAGGGAATTTTTTCCTGGCTACATAGTATACAGGTTTTTTACTTTTACCTGCTCGCGGCTCTGTCAGTATTGATTGATTGATTGACTGATTGACTGAACATTTTCATTGTGTGAAGCGCATTGAGTTACATCTTGTAAGAAATGCGCTATACAAATAAAATTTGATTTGATTTGATTTAGATGTATAACATTTTATTGAAAAGTGCAAGAGGTTACATGTAGGCTTCTGGCGTGACACATAGGCTAGCCTAATTTCCGTTCATATGCCTTTTATCAGATAAAATAAAATAGAATAAAACTCTTTGAAAATAAATAGGCTTTAAATGAACTTAACTGCTTTCAGTAGCTCAGTCAGTCCCACATACTGATGACATGCGATGCCATTTTTTGCCATGTGAAATGCAACTTGTAGCTGAGAGTGCAGCTTATTGTTAGCCGTTTCATTAGCCTGCTCACAGTGGCCTTTGCTGTTGCCTCAAACTGACCGCCGATATGTGCTCACTGCACCGCCTGTGATCAGTGAGATATTCTCATATGCGTTGCTCCTCTCGTGAATCCGTTATTCCTCCCCGATGTTTTGCACGGTGAGCAGAAATTTTTTCCTTCCCCATCTAAACGCAGCCAGGGGAAATGTTGTTCTTTCCATTCAACTCGGAACCCTCCAGTTGGCTGGAGGAGCCACTACCTCCATCTCTTTACAGTCAGACTTCTCCTCAGACTCATTGTAGCTTGGTTTCATGAAGTCATTGTTAAGCTTACTTTGTCTTGCCATGTTTACCTCTCGCTGGCTATGGTGCACTTTGAGCTGCAACGTTTGCAGGTTAAAAGCAGGGTTGCCAGATGGGCCGGGTTATCGCCGAATGGGCTACTGGGTTTAGCGGTAATAGACTGGTTAGGCTGTAAAATCCCATCTGGCAACCCTGCCACCGCTGTTTCGTGGAGTCATCATCATGCCGGCGTCAAATCATATAATAATAAAATAAATATATAGCCTATATATTCGTCTTTTTTAATATAGAAGGAATCAGAATGTGACAATTAAACTTTAGCGAATTGTATTCAAATTGTGCTTAGAGGGAATTATTTTCACCGGACATTATGACCAAAGAGATTTCAATTTGTCGGACTTCAATAGATTTTACCGGACAAAGACCGGTAATTACCGGTTAACGGAAACCCTGGTTGGGGGAGACAGAAAAAGTCAATCCTTGAATAGCTATTATGCACGTTAGAAAAAAAACTGAAATCCTTCCCCCCTGGGTTTTTGGTTCTCCATGGATCCGTAAGACCCAATTCGGACATAAAGTTATTCAATGCTTTTGTTTTGGGGCACTGAATTCCCTTCTCATTGGGCATCCTGTCCATTTTCCCATCCTGCACTGCATTAAAGTCCCCTCCTATTATTAGTATCCCTTTTGAGTTGCCAGCAATGATGTTAGCTATTTCTCTAAAGAACATTGGGTCACACTCATTTGGAGCGTATACATTCAATAAAGATACCTCAGTTCCTCCAGCGGTCCCAATGACCATGACATACCGCCCTGATTTATCCTGTATCACCTTCTCTGCACTAAAGGCCAAATTTCTGTTAACTAAAATAGCCACTCCTCTTTTTTTCCCATATGAGGCACTATACTGTATACTAGGTTAACCCATTCCCTTCTTAATTTGATGTGCTCACTCTCTGATAAACGAGTTTCTTGTAGTAAGGCAATTGAACATTGCATTTTTTTTTAACTGAGAGAGTATTTTCTTCCTTTTAATAGGATGGTTTAATCCATGGACGTTATAACACACTACTGTCAATGTATCCATGTGGATACAAGTATCCCATGATTGTGTCCATCAAAGTTAACAATACAAAAAATGTAGACTTGTACCCGTGATAACAGAGCCCCTTATGTGACTGCATAGTAAGGGGAATAACATAGAACGTCCACCATTGTGGAGAATAAGAACACACAAATAGAACAACAGAAAAATAAACTTCCAAAAGCCCAACTGTTCTAACAAACATAGAATCAGTCTCAACAAGGACGGAGAGTTGTGACCGTTCTCTCCGGGGGTGTGCACAGAGTGCCGTCGCAACTATAGCCTACCTACGCTGATAAGTCGCCTTGTGAAAAATAAAAAAGAGGAAAATAAAAAAAAGCCCCTCGAGTGAGGAGAACAGTTTCTTATTGATTAACTTTAAATCATAACATTACAAAACTAGCCAAAATATATGTTCATTGCATAGTAGTGCATCTTGTCACGTTCCTATCATCATACCTCAGTATCAGATTCAGTAGTACTCACAACCAGGGGCGGCGCTAGGGGGTGGCTACTTGGGCTCAAGCCCCGGATGTTTTCTGAAAAGCCCCGAATGTTTTCCTTTAAAAAAAAAAAAAAAAAAAAAAAAAAAAAAAAACTCTCGTGAGTAACATGCAGTACCGGAGTCCAACAGACTCGAGGCAGCAGCTGCGCGACATTAGCCTGCGTACTGCGTAGCCTGCCCTGCCCTGAAGAAGAAGTGATCTCAATCAGTGCCTGACTTGCAAAATTGTAAGGATGGATATCCCAAAGTTGTTTTCAACAAAACAAGCGCCAAGAACTGTTGCAGCAGCAGTTTCAGCAGCTGACAAAACATCACCAGCAGTGATGACATAGATGATGTTTCAGGTTTGTGAATCTTATTAGAAAGGTGACTGACTCACTGACACTACTTTTCCGGTTTGCTAATGCTAGCTGGCTATCATAACATAACGTTATGTTATAATGAAAATGAAACATAGCAAGGTACTGTTACAGTACATGGTAAGAAATCAAACAAAGGATAATACTTGTACAAATAAAGTGAATAACAGGCTGATAGTCTTTGATATCTGCACTCTGGTTGACTGAGTAACAAGTGAAAAAGAATGATGTAACGTTAATGTTACAGCTAGTAAACATGGAGTTTTCGGCCCCCCAAAAAAGCAAATTTTTCCGGCGCCCTCCGCGCGCACATTATATTCTCCCTCTGGGCTAAGCCCCGGATCTCCTACAATCCTAAATCCGCCTCTGCTCACAACTCTTGTTGTTTCATTCACTCTTCAATGGCCCTATTCACCATTGAGAATGTTCTGCAAATCAGCGTTGGTCATCAAATTCGTCCGGTTTGAGACTGAAGTCCCAGACCGGTTGCTCTGCATTAGCTTTGCCTGGAGTTTCTCCCGCTCGTCGAGCCGGACATGGATACCCAACTCTCAGAGTGTTGTGGCCGCGTCTGCAAGCGTCATGAAGGTCTTCGTTCCGGAGTTGAGGTAGATTTTCAGTTTGGCAGGGAAGGGTGATTGAGCTTTGATGTTTTTCTCTTTGAGCAGTTTCATCACGTCTCTTACTTGCTTCTGTTTCTTTTGTGTATCTGAAGTGTAGTCCTGGTCAAAGAATATCTTCCCCCCGTTGTATGGCACTCCTCCGCGATGTTTCCAAGCCTCTTGGATGACCGTTTCTTTGATTCTGTAGTCCAGAAATCTGCCGATGATAGATCTCGGGGGGCTCGCGGGATCTTTCGATTTCATAGTAAGTGAACGGTGAGCCCTCACTACATTTAGGTGCACCTCCTCTGGTAGTGTCAGTGAGGATCGGATGAGATCACTTGTGAACTTCAGCATATCCATGTTACTTTCCCCATCCTCTTTCACCCCATATATGCGAACGTTATTCCGCCTGGCCCTGGATTCTAGGTCGTCACATTTAGCTGACAGGCTAGCTTCTCTGTGTAGCATGTGGTGAAGGACTCGTTCAGTTCTTTGGGTTTTCTCTTCCGCGTCATTCAGCCTCTGTTCGTATTCGGTCATTCGTTGTTCCAATTTTGTCGTCCTTTCAGCTACTTCTGCCAGTGCGGATTCTACTCTTGTTAATGATTCTTTAGTCTCTCCTCAGAGGCTTCATCGTGCTCCTTTCTTAGCGTGCGTAGCTCTGCTGGTTTCTGTTGCTCCTCTTTCTTCGTTAGTTTGCTCTTCTTCTCAATGTCTTTTCGACTGTTGGCCATTATGTTTGGTAGTTGTGAGTTTTTTTGACATAAAATAAAATATATAGTAGGTGTTTGGCTAGTTTTTTTAAGTTCTCCTCGAGAGCTCAAGATTCAAGCTGCTGCTTTGGCCATGACGTCACAGGAAGTCACGCCCATGTATTTAATTATTTCTTTATGTATTTCTTTAGTAATTCCCACTTTCATCTATTTAATTCATTTATTTAGTTGTTTGCGTATTTATTGTTATTATTTCTGTTATATATGTACCCTAATGTACAACTATTTATTTATTTATCATTACGGCAGGCTTGGTCCTCCATAGATCAGAGGGCTAGGGTTATGGTTGAAATAAAATAAAAAAGTTGTCATATTTTCAGTGTACATTGTTTGTACAATACAACTATTCTATGGTATTTTTTGCTAGTAACATTCTGATATTACAGGTGACTTGCATAAATACGGCCGAAATGAAAGTTAATGTTAGCTGGCTAGCCAATGTAAATCAATAGGCCTACAGTAGCAGCTTACTGTACCTACTACACTAGCTAGCTGTGTAACATCTAACAACAACAAAATACTGTGTAGTTACTATAGCATAAAATGTCTGGCGAATATCTTTTGTTTATGTCTGTATGTTGTGTGGGTGACTGAAATTCATGTCACTTGCGTCACAGTTTGATAATGCTTCAGGGCATTCCGAACAAATACATTTCCCTCCTCAGTGCACTACATACTACATCCCTGGGCACTACATACTACCAGTGGCGGCTGGCCGATAGAGGGCGCTGGGGCGCCGCCCCCACCTTCACTTCCTAGTTCCCCACCTTCACTTCCTAGTTGCGATTTGTAAAAGTTTTAAAAAAAAATAAACATTGTTTATTCACAAAATGCGGCTGATATTCTGTCGGCGCCTATCAGCATTCATTAAAAATCCTCCAATACAATAAACATTTTATCTGTGTGTGTGTAAAATTCACTGTTAAAATACATAGGGGGAGGCGTCGGGGCGCCGGTCAATGCCAGTCTATGGCAGGCCGAATACTTTTCGCTTACACGTGAGCTGTAGCAGCGCTCCAATTGGCTGTGTCTATTTCTAGGCCGGGGCGCAAAAATGTGCGTCCTGAATATCCGGTTGTTAAGTGACGTTTTGCAATTTCCGGCTTTTACAAAACAAAACAAAAAGTGGTGGTCTGTAAACTGTGCAGGAATGAAATGGCCTATCACAGGAGTACATCTGCAATGAACGAGCACCTCAAGCGAAAGCATCCTGGAGCTCTTTGTGAAGACAGCCGCAAGATACCACCGTAAGTCAGCGTTGTATTTCTGTTCACTTTTCCGGCCGTGTATGAGTGAAAAATGGATAGCTACTAGCTAATGTTACACAAGCAATGTAGCTCACCACAGTTTGTATGTCTTGTCTTCTGGTGTTAGTAATAATATATGAGCTATAGTCAGTCGCAATGGTCCAAAATTCAAGTGCTTCGTAACACAGACGGGGTGAATTTCATGAATGAAAGTGAAAGTTCTGTCACAAAACGCTGTTACGTATCCTCACACATGTTTAAGTGGGTATTGCGTGGGTAAAGTGAAATTACGTCTTTGTTTTGAGCGACAGTGTGCGTTTTATGCGCGTGCACGCGAAAAAAAAATGTGCACGCGGAAAAAAAAAACGCGCGCGCTGTGCGGGCGAAAGAGGACCCCTCCGCCACTAATGTGAAAAATCCTGGAGGAAACACTGCTGTGCCCCACCCAAAATGTTTAGCACCAGCCGCCACTGCATACTACATCCCTGGGCAGATTCACCCTGTGGGTGAAGTGTGTCCCTATGGAAGGAACACAGCCCCACTCTCCACTTCTGAAAAATGTAAGTGGTCATTATAAATGTGTGTGTTCTCCCTCTGCTATTAGTAATCACTGATGTGTGACTATATATAATCAGTGAACTGACAATAACGCAAACGTTGTTAAAACGTTCATGTTAAACTACAGTCAAGGCATCTCCATTTTGTGACAAGAAATCAACTGTAGTAGCATGAACAGTCAATATTTCCTCTGGTGCTGATCATGGTGAAATAATGATCAGATAATACCTGCATCTTGAACATCTCCAGATCCATGTGGTATGAGGGGAAAGCATGAATGCTCCGGAAGGGGACTTTTGAGAACAGAATTGAAAGTAATAATAGTATATTATCCAGCGTGCTTCTGGCAGGCTAATGAGCACCGCTCTTGGGAAGCGGAGTGTCCCCCGATTTGGTCAAAGAGTAAATAAGAGGGGGTAAAATCAGTCATACTCATTCTGCATCCCAATGTTCCATCTTTTCCCACATGGAACTCAAATTAAATGGATTGGAGTAAAATCCCATGCGAGCATCAATCAGGCATTGCCCCTTTTTCACTGATGGTTGCAACAGTCTCCTAGCAAAACATGCATGCAGAAATGATAGTAGAAGTCAACCATAGCTTCCATGAAGCAATACTTAAAAAATCTAAATGTAAAAAAGAAAATGCTATATTACCTTCTGTAGCCTTCTGCCAGTTGCTGGTGCCTGATGGGTGCACGCACACACGCTTACCCAGTACTGCAAATACTGTGCAGGCACACA
>NC_137689.1:26919703-27002203 GCF_963989245.1 Nansenia antarctica | reverse complement strand
ATCAATCAAGGATCAGTCACGGATACATTTTCTAAACTCTGACAGCCTATCACCGTAAACACAGAGTTGGGACTATGGACATTCCGGTCGGGTTAGGAGGAGTTTGTGACTCCCCTAACATCGTTTTTCGCGGACCTTACCAAAACCTCTTTCATAACGTGCGAGTTGCGTTACCGAGTAATTCGGCAGACATCGAAAGCTTGGACTTTCCTAGTTCAAAGTACAGTTTCTTACAAAATAAACACCCCTGGGAGATGCGCCAAACTAACCGGCTATCAGCCCGCAAAGAAATATGGCCAGGTACGCTCCGCAACTCTGATACCGAAGTGAGGGACGGCGACAGCGTCAGCTACTCCAGAACACTTGAAGTGGAGGCGAGTCGTATCCATTTTGCTAAGAGCCCAACAGCAAAAAAAAGCAGGTTCAACGAATCAGACCATGCAGACGCGAATAGTTACGGATCCTGTCGGTCTGGACCGCAAGTGTGCCACACGCCGGAGCGACAGTGCTGTCAACCAGCTGTGCCCCATCACGGACAGGAGCTAAGTCCCCACAGTGACTGTGTGGCCAACAGTTGCTCTAATTCCAACTGCACCACCATCTCCGAAACAGCAAGAGAGCTTTGCAAAGCTGTCTCTGTGTCGCTGGGACTGACCATGGACCCAACCGAGACCAGTGACCTGGGACCTCACCATGCCCCATCCATCACCAATGACCAAAGTCAAGGGAACTATTTGTTTGAGGTTCCTCTGTTGAATTGTTCCGAAGCCGGGTCGAGCGTCTCTCTCACAGAATACAAGTGCCCTATGGATCGCCATGGCAGATCACTCCAGAGCGATAAACAACTAGTGGAGATGTTCAAAAGTTCCCCCGTCAACGACATGCCAGAGGAGTCACCGACCCTGCAGCATCTCGGCCTCCCACACCCATCCTCCGAGGGGCAGGAGTTTGGGCTGGATGAAAAGATTGACGACTTAACACCAAAAGAAATGGATCATTCAGTGAATGCAGATGGAGTCTCTGCCTCTTGTCCTTTTGATCGACTGTTGCCCGAAAACCTGACACACTTCACCCCAGACAACGGCACCTCTCGTCCGTGTTACAAACCACTGGCACATGTCAGTGACATGCGAGAGACTATGGAGGACAAATATGCTGACTACTTACAACAACAGTACAGCGTCAAGATCAAGTCTGAGTCCGTTCATACTGACCATGCCGGGACGCCATGGGGGATGCATTATAATAGGTACAATGACAATGACAATACACCGTATGGGCCCTCCAGACAGACGATGAATCCATACAACTCAGGACCAGAGCCTACGTTCATCTGCAACCCGTATGAGTATGAGAGAGGCGGGGGTCTGGTCCGCCGAGACCGGCCTGAGCAGTGGTACCCGGGTGGGGTGCTAGGAAGGATGCCCTATCCCAACTCCAGCTGCGTGAAAAATGAAGTTGGTGACTGGCTGGATTACAGCGATGTCAGGTAAGATCTAGCTTCACAATGAACCGTTTCCCCCTCAAGTGTTTAAAATTAAACGTTATATGAACCTATATTGATTCTCTTCATAGAAATATTTGTCTAAAAAAAAAAAAAATAGGCCTACCACAAAACGAAACACTGTGTAATGTAGTTCACTTTCAAAGTATTGTATGATTTTAGCCTGTGTATGTAAGCCATTAGTGCAGAAAATAAGGTGATTTGAAAACTAGAATAAATCAATTGTGCCATTCACAAATGGTAACATAACATTCGTAAAATAAAAAAGAATATAAAAAAAGTAATTGGCTTGTTAATCTTTTGATGTCCGTATTTATTTATTTTTCAATGCAAAATGCAAAATAAAATACACGTTTACTATCGTTATACTGCATGGGCATCTGCGTGTGTGGTCGTGAAAAGTATATAGCAGTGTGTGTGTTTTTTTTTTTTAACATGATCTCAAACTCTACATTTTAGACAGTTTAGAGACCATGGATGTAATTGAATTTGTATTCCTAGAGGAAGAACAAAGTTCCTTGCGTCAGTCACCTCCATATCCTCACGTTAACCCTCCAGGCAGGGTTCCCATCCATGCTCAGGGATTTTGCTTTCAAGGCAACTGAAACTATTTATTTTGGCACCGCTAATGTCGGTACAGTAGGAAGAGGTCTTTCAGACCTAGCTGGTCATCCATTTGTATATTGTGTAACTATTATCACCACGAGTCTTACCAGGAAATCTGTACACACTAACAAACCGTTTCAAACAAACACACACAAGTTACAACACATCCACTAACCACCACTCACCACTACCGCCACTTTGCACATTTTCTAAAATCTGTTTATCTCAACGTTTGATCGTTTTCTCAGTTCCCGTAGTCAGCTAAATAAAAGCTATTTATCATGTTTATAAATTGTCTATGAACATGGTCATACATACAGTAGAGAACAGGGACCCCTATTCAGTCTCATCTGAGGAGAAGTAGAAAACAATATTCCTGTGCCATGAGAATGCATATTAATATTGTGTTACTTTTCATGTTTGAGTTCAGGCTCATATGCAATTTAATTTATTTTGGTTGAGTATAATAGCTGTACGGTAATTACATATGGAAAATACACCTGTGACTCGTCACCTCCTATAAGTATAGAATCAATTTTGATGCTTGTAAATCAATAGCGAGAGTATGACACTATGATGGTTTGGCATTGCTATGATGAGCTCTAATAATGATATTAATATCATTTTTGTTGATAATTGTTTTTACAACATTAGAAGATGAGACGTGCATGTACATATTATGGTACGTATTATTCAGACAAATCCACCAACTGTAGATTGGCATTCCTCTGTCACCTGAAGCTCACTGTAATCTAACATCTCAAAAGGTTCAGACGTTCAAAAACACTTCTCAAATAAATGTAGTGTCAAATACACTAATATACACTAAATACACAATACACACACACTAAATACACAAAAGAGAGAGAGAGAAACTGAGCTGTTGACCTCATTTGACCTCACTGTGCCCTTTCTGATTAGACAACATTCATCCGATAATTGTAACTATATAATAACTGTTGAGAAGATGTTTGCAAGATATTAGCAATTTTGAACCTCCTGAAAGGTTCTGGAATGTCCAGTCATACCTACTGTATGACTCATGGAAGCCCTACATGGAGGGTCATGTAAATTACATTTTAACGTGGTCTGGTGGATCCACATAGTCCAGAGTACAGTTGCTCATTGTATTGCCCCATATACAAATACATCTTAAATTGTTCTATTGGAAAATACGCTGTTGCTTCTCCGTTATTGCGGTGTAAGTGCGTGTTGTTCTTGGTTGTAATACAATACAGCATTAGCTGTATTTCAGTAGGACAACATTTGGATCACATATACATGCACGCACGCACCCACGCACGCACGCACGCAAGCAAGCACACACGCACGCACACACACACACACACAAAAATACACACAAACACCCCATCTTGAGTTCGTCACCATTCATGCTACTGCTGAACTTCTCTGACTGCTATTGTATTATCTGATCTCTTCAACTTATTTTGTCATTTGTACACAATGACAATTATTTTCCTCTTAATAATATTGCCCCCCCAAAACTCCAAACAGTAAATGAAATTCTTAGTGCTGAAGAGCAAGACAGGTCTTTCAAAGTCTTCCTATGCAAGGGGTCGAATGAAGCTATCCATTTCTGTTATAGCAATTAATCTGTTTAGTGCGAAAATAGAATTCTGGCAGACTCAGCAGTCACGGAAACCTAACACCTGTATTTTGGGGGCAGCTCCTTACCTTTACCTGTCATCACGTTGTCATGAGAGGCCTAGTTACATAGCTTTACACTATTAATGAAGATGTTGTCATTGTAAAGCTGTTTCTGGAGTGTCTAATAGTTCATAGATCACCCAGGCTGCTCTACGTTCCAGCTTCAACATGAAGCTAAGACATCATTAATGTCTGTCTATTGATTAATATACACTATACAGTACACCACATATTTTATGTCACAGGGTGGTTATATGCGGATGTTGTTGCTTAGTGGCAAATATCATATGTTATGAAAATGCTTTCAAAGTGCTTCAGTTGTACTGTCGTTACCATTGTGTCACAATGCTTCGTGCCTAAAAGCATACACAAATACGCAGTGTTTGATTTAGTAATGAAAAACTTTATTGCTTTCATCATCTGCTCGACAAATGCAATGAGGCAACATTTTGTTTTGAAATGTCACATGGGTTCTCAAGGCAGGATGTCAAAAGAAGTTGTCTAATCGCTAATTGCAATGTCGTTAGTGCACCCGATGCCTTAGTATGCTTGTTACTGTGTGTGTGTTGATTCCACTCATCCCCAATCAGTGTAGAATTATTAATCCCTGTGGTATTTCATCAGAATTACATTTACATTTAGGACATTTAGCAGACGCCTTTATCCAAAGAGACTTACAACGAATACTTTTGTCTAAAGTAAGAGAATCATCTATACGTAACATCAGTCATCATAAAAATAAAAAAAAGAATTCTATTCTAGGACCAGGCTATGCACACATTGGCAGTCACAATGCTTTAATAATGGTTTTATTATTAGTTACTACTTCACTACATCATTCACACTGAACACAACTGTAGAACACATTGTAGGCAATACATTAGACCTTGGTTTACAATTTAGAATGTTGCTAAGTACAGCCATTGTCAGCATATTGGTTTTGCTCATGTGAGAAAAAGGTAAGAAAGATGTCCCGCACTGATGACATCACACAGTGAAGGAAAGCGAGACAGAAATGAGTCTGGTTTTCATTATATTTACAGTCATTTTGACATGTAACATAAGTAGAAAATAGCCTAAATCTATAGAGAAGTCAAAATCAGTAGTGGTCCCCATTGTGATCCGCGTTGTGATCTCTAACACCCCCACCCTGGACTCCTTCAAATCAGCCCTTAAAACACATCTGTTCTCCAAGGCCTTTGGCCCCTAGTCAATGTTTCAGTTTTGCTTTGTTTGTTTTCTGTTTTGTTTGTCTGATCATTTCCCTTAGAATTGTAAAGCGTCCTTGGGTCTTTTGAAAGGCGCTATAGAAATTAAAGTTATTATTATTATTATTATTATTATCATTATTATTGGTCAGTAGTGGTGAACCCAACAACCAGTGGTGTTTTATGGAGAAGAGCCTCTGGAACTGAATTCTCCCACTGTAATCGCTAATGGTCTTTACCATAGTGGTGTCTCTCCCATGCCCTGCCCTCCCTCCACGGGACTAAGAGTGTCCTTATAGTCCATAAGTCTTATATCTCATGTCCCTCTTGTCTTATTTGGGTGTCCCTTCCCTGGCCCCATGACTCATTACTGGGTTGTAAATTAAATAAATAAAAAAGGGCAAATACAAACAGTATCTGGGCACTTTGTATCCGGGAAGGTTGTTTTGAATTTGTTAGTGTGTGTGTTTACTTTTGTGTGTGTTTATCGTTGTGTTTGTTAGGTGTGTGTGTCTGCGTCTGCCTGTGTGATCCTGCTGTTGTATTACAGCTAAGAACAACGGTACATTTCTGCAATGACAGAAAAGCACAGTAAAACATTTTCAAATAGGACAATTTAATATTTGTGTGTGTACGTGTCTATGTTTGTGTGTGTCTGCTTGCGTGTGCATGCTCGCATTTTAAGGGCAAACAGCTGGATGCACTAATGGTCAGTCCCTCGGCTGCTGATGTTGATGCACTAACTCATCTACTTCCTAAGTGAAGAGGTGAACGTACCAGCGATTCTAAATTACCTCTCCAAATTGCACCCTAAGAGCTCAAGTGCTATGCTAATAACAACTCGGATGTCAGAATCACACACCACTCACAGCGCATAATGTTATCAGTATTCCAAGGTCTAGAATGTCTGAGTGTGTTACTGAGAGAGTTGTTTCAGATCTGGAACGGCTATTAAGCTCAATTTGGCTTATGATCTGTGGACGTGAAGTTAGCTTTGCTATATCTGGCTAGTCTGGCTAGGCTGACAATTCACTCCAGCTTATGTCAAATTCATAATACCTCCCTCAGCTTATGTGTAGTGCTCGTATGTCTATATTTACATGCTATCCGCTTATTTGCAGTGCAAGAACTTTGATTCAGGGAAATTGGACGGTGACATGGCAAGTCTGTGTCACAGGTCAGACTGAGAAAAGCTGTTTCCTCTACCAACATAATAAATGTGTACTTGTTATGCATATACTGTATTTGTTTTTATACTTTTCCAATCTACTACATACTGTTTTACATCCATACTATTTACATCCATATCCAGGAAATGTGTTATCAACATTTCTTGAATCATTTTTTGGGGTATCAGCGTTGCCCCAGAAAAGCTCCTCTCACCTAAGCCGTCTAGTGTAAATTCACAGTGAGTACACTGTGACCACTTAGTGCAGACATGGTTGAGATGACTGTCCGACTAGGTTAGAAGATTGGTCCTTGTCTTTTTTTTTTTTTACATCGAACCTTGACATCTCAAGTTGCACGTCATCAAGGTATAGTTATGTCTGTACACACTGTCCAATCTCTCTCTGTGTTCACCCCCCCCCATCCCCCCATCCCCAGCCCTGGCACTGCTGTTCACACCTTTCTCACACTCCGAAGTCTGCCCTGCTCTAATGGGAAATCAGGCAAATCCTTCACCCGGTGAGGGTTTCACTCTGAGAACTGTGAATCGGAGGAGGGAAGGTGAAAATGATTCAATAACGAGGATCTGTGAATCTAATTACCTTCTTTTTTTTGGACTATTTCTATATTTACATTATTTATTTTCTTACTATTTCTATATTTATTTATTATTAGTAGTAGTATTATTGTTACTATTTTTGTTGTTGTAGTATTATTAACAAAAATACCATATTAATATTATACATTTGACTATAGTAGTAGGATTGCATCAGGTGAGGATCCAAATTGCCACCCTGAATTCCATTTAGTTTGGACTAAATGAAGTCCTTCTGGTCCAGATTGAGAGTTGTGTTCTGTGTCTGCGTCGGGTGTTGAGTGTCAAACAGCGCCTGTTTGCTTAAATGTCACCATGTTTATTTTTAGCGGAAGAACAACTCGCTTAAGCGATGTGCCTTGCATAAATCCATACTTAATCTGAGCCATTGCTTCTGTAGATGTCATATGGATGAATTCAGCTCAGCAGTTCCAAGATGATCATGTTGATGGATCTGAGTGATGACATACGTAGTCTTGGGATGTGTTATTGATTTCACTTCAATAAGAAATTGAGATGACCTGCTTTTTCTATAAGGGGTAAAAGTACTCCTATGAAGACCTGAGGTGTTAGATTCATGGTCATCACCGTGTCCACCAGAGTGTCGGCTGCAGCAGGAGGGAGAGGCCTTGTGGGAGGGAGGCGACAGGGGAATAAAGGTGCAACAGGCAGTATTTCCCCCCACATTGACCTGTGGAGTCGTGTTCCCTCCGTGTGTAATGTTCCTGGACACGTCTCTCCTGTGTGACCCCCCCTCAGGTTCGAAGGCGGCAGAGAGCACATGTTCCCAATGGAGTTCTTCTTCCCGCCCCAGAGGACGTGCCTGATCTGTGCCGACGAGGCGTCCGGATGTCACTACGGAGCTCTCACCTGCGGGAGCTGCAAGGTGTTCTTCAAGAGAGCGGCAGAAGGTACACGTAAGAGACGACGAAAACGGTGCCGAATGACGTCCCATTAGAACCTTAGACACAGGAGTGGAGAGAGAGCCTCTGGGGTGTATTATATACCTACCACTGATTCTCTCTCAGGAAACATGTTTTGTTTTGTTTTTTGTTCATGTTTATTCGAAACACACAAGGCCGTTTTAGAGATTAAAACTGAAATACATGGATATTTACAGTGCAAGGGGAAAAAACCATCCAAATGTTTGTTTTTTAACAAATAATTGACTTGCAGTCAGTCGTACTCTGATTATAGGGGCTCTGTGATCTCTGTTTAGGGAAACAGAAGTACCTGTGCGCCAGCCGGAACGACTGCACCATCGATAAGCTGAGAAGAAAAAACTGCCCGTCCTGTCGACTGAGGAAGTGTTTCGAGGCTGGAATGACCCTGGGAGGTAAGACAGGTTCATCTACTGCCTCTAGTCAGGTTTACCTTAACCTGGGAGGTGAGACAGGTCATCTACTGTCTCTAGTCAGGTTTACCTTACCCCTGATGACCCTGGGAGGTGAGACAGGTCATCTACTGTCTTTAGTGATTGTTGATTTAGGGCCATATCAACAGTTTCATATTCACAATATCACTTTCGAAAATATCACCACATACGACAGGGTTTGGTGAAAAAGTCCTCATGTAGGGCAACGTAATTTTTCAGTTTATTTTTAGGTTATGAAAGTGCAGATTGTAAGCTTTCAAATGATGTGTCATACGTTGAAAATCGATTGATGAATCAAATCAAGAACCAAAGAAATACGCTCTAAATCACGTTTGCTACCATGGCGTTGGTAGCTAGGTGGGAGCTTAGAAATACATCGCTATGAACTTCTAACTGCATGTTTAGCACATCACAACATACTGATAGAACATCAACATAACTACACATAATTAGATGATCACACAGTCCTTGCTTTTGAACACGTGCTAAAAGCTTTGTTTACAAACCATGTATCACTTACAAATTATAAGTATTTAATGATCCTAAAACTGTTGTTTGTTATATCAAGTGGGCTCTTCAACACTTCAACTTTCGCAATACGCCAAAAAACGAACACCATTTTTTAAAAATAAGCTTTTTGGTCATTTGCGCGATTTGAGAATTGCCAACATCCGGACCTCTTCACCAGACTGTGTGACATAATGTTCATTGCTGAAGTATGGTGGAGGCATGCTAGCTAAACTGCAGTGTAGAGAGTGTATGGCTGGTATTGTAAATATTCTGGCGAAACAAATATACATGTTTTCACAGTTATGGCGCTTTTCCACTACGGGTCGGCCCTGGTCTTTAGCCTTTCTCCACTGCCAAAAGTACCCGTGCCATTTCTGGTACCCGTGCCGAACAAGAACTAAAATAGTTCTTGTTCGGGATGGGTAGCGAAAGGTACCAAAGGTACTTTTTTGCCAGGCTGCGTGTGACGTGTGACGCTGCACACCGTTGATTGGTCAATGGAAATCGTCATCCCATGTTCATAGATTTCTTCGCTAACCGCCATCTTTAAATACCACAACAGATTTCGCTCTCGGAAAATGTCACTTACTGTTTCTGTAATAACTTATTAATAAAGATTAGAAAAATTATGCTAACCATCGTATTATCTTAGTTTAATGTCATTTCAATGCATCATAGAACTTTTATTTACAACAAGCATAACAAAAAAATCGCTATTATGGCGATGTCCTGTGCCTATGCTGTTCCTCAGTCCAGCGGCAGTCAAATGCCGGTAGATTCGCGTCTTGCTCCCTTTAACACATGTCGGCGTTTCCCTGGTTGCGAGATCTAAACTATTAGAACTGAAAGCGGCAGGTAACAGGCACGTAACATCCATATGCTGTATATATAAATAAATATATTTGACTACCAGCAAGACACCGGAGCACTCGTATCTATAACAAACTTTCCGTTCAATGGAGGAAGCATGATACTCGCGAGTTCATCTCGCTTTTCCCCCCGTTGATGTATTAAACAATCTAAGCAATCTAATCAGAGCAGTTGTTATTATGTAATATTATTGATGGATGTGCCATTTTTGATGGAGAGCAGTGAGCGGATGATTGGATGTGAGCATGTATTTGGTCTAATGCCGATAGATTCGCGTCTTGCTCCGAAACCGGAGCTGCCGGCGCAGACAGGATTTTACAGCGTTCCTTCAAACTATCGTAATTCATGCCCAATATATGCCCAATCTAAAAAATTCAAACAGTTTCTGAAAGCAGAGAAGTTGCACTTTTTTAGGCTTATTACGGTAGTTCACCAACAAAAAAAAGCACAGTGCACAACGTGTCAGGAGAAATAAAAATAGAATCGGGGCTTTAACACATGTCGGCATTTCCCTGGTTGCGAGATCTAAACTAGTCTACTAGAACTGAAAGTGGCAAGTAACAGGCACTTAACGTTACATGTTGTAAGGCTGATCTGTGCACGATAGTGCTGCATTTTGACATAATTCTTATCGCATTTCCCCCCGCTGATCTGTATAGCAGGGGGAATCTTATGACACGTAACTCCTCCTACAGTCCCGGGTCGTTCCTGTATAGTGGAAAACGTCTCGTACCCGGATCTTTTCAAAAGCGTGCCGAGGCGAGCCGTGCCGTGCCGAGCCGGTCAATGGAAAAGCGCCATTAGATGCGCTTTGCCATGAAAAAAGCAAGATACTGTACATACACTGACCAAAAATATAAATGCAACACTTTTGTTTTTGCTGCAAAATACATAATACTTTTTCTATGTACACAAAAGGCCTATTTCTCTCAAATTGTGTTCTCAAATTTCTTTAAATCTGTGTTAGTGAGCACTTCTCCTTTGCCGAGATAATCCATCCACCTGACAGGTGTGGCATATCAAGATGCTGATTAGGCTGGTCACAACAAAAGGCCACTCTAAAATATACAGTTTTATCACATGGCACAATGCCACAGATGTCGCAAGTTTTGAGGGAGTGTGCAATTGGCATGCTGACTCCAGCAATGTCCTCCAGAGCTGTTATCTGTGAATTGAATGTTCATTTCTCTACCAAAAGGCGTCTCCAAAGTTGTTTCCAATTCCAATTCTCGGAAACGCCTTTGGAGTCGGCTTATAGTAGAGAAATGAGCATTCAGTTCACGGGCAACAGCTCTGGTGGACATTCCTGCCAATTCCACGCTGCCTCCAAACTTGCAAAACAGCTGTGGCCTTTTGTGTACATAGAAAAAGTCTTATGTCTTTGATTTCAACAAAAACAAATATATTAAATATATTAAAAAAAACACTGTACACAAAAGACAGCACAAAAACACAATATGATTAAAATATCACGATATTCCCCTAATCACTAATTATTTTAAATGGCTAGCTTTTACCAACCCCTATTCCTTCAATTTACAGCTATCTTCTTCCTCCATAATTGCTACTTATACTATACTTTGTTACTGTATAGTATGCGTATTTACAGACATACTGTACAGCACAGCATAAGACTCCCGCACATTTTTCATTTGCCACAATGGAACAGGAAATGCCCAATTTAAAGGGTTAAACTTACATGATTTTCGCAAAATTGTCTTGAGTATTTGATTCCCTGCTAATGTTACCTCCTTGTATTACACATCTCAGCCCTGCTCTCTCCAATCGCAGCATGACAATGGGGACTACTACTGCTAATCAAGCCCCTGGCTGTGCGACTAGGCAATTTAGACCTCTTCCATTCACTTTCCCTCACTGTCACCCAGAGCTGTTCGTCATATTAGGCCTTCCCAGAGACGGACATGTGGTGGACTAATTTTAGTCTTGTGTTCAATTTCCACTCTCCTCCATTTTTCTCATTCTGTTAACAGTGAGAATTGTACAGAAGAGCACAGAAGTGACATGAGACATGTGAATTAAAGGAGGAGAAATGCTGGTAATTTAGCCACCAGCCGCTGACAAGCCCACAGGGGGAAGATGCCATATAATGCTGTGATTGTCAGTGAAAAGCCCCCCCCTCCCCCCCCCCCCCCCCATGGTGGACGTCGTTAAAAAGAGCCCTCTTTCCCCCAGACTCTCCTCTCATAGATATTTAATGTGCTCTCTGCACTCTCCTTTATGTAAGTTTGTGACAGTAATTTGGGGAAGCTCAGACTAAAGCCACAGATATGAGAGGTTCATCTCTGATTGAGGAATAATAATAATACATTAGATGGTAGATTTGTTATTCCTCCAAAACTGAAGGGAAAAGATTGAAAACAGAATTCCAGATTACGCTATTACCCTCGGAATGATAATTACACCCTTAAATAGAACATAGACATGGCAGTTAATTTTACAGATCCACTTATATTAGCTATTTCATTTTGTAGAGGTATGATAAAAAAAAAATGGAAGTATTGAGAATATCATCGAATAACCTGATGACCTTCCCTTGCTCTTAACCTTTTCATATGCAGATGTGGAAGGAAGCACATGTCATACAGAGACAGGAAAGACTCCCTGAGTTGGGAGAGTACGTACCTATAGTAATCAACCCTTGGGAGGCTAACGTAGGAGTTGATGGTAATTACACCAACTCCAGAAATATTAGAGATGTGCCCCCACCACCCCATACTCCCCCCCCCCCCCCGCCTTCCCTCCTCAAAACTCATTAGGGCTTCAACTTGAGACTTAAAGCTTTTCCCATATTCTGTCTCTGCTTTTTAAACACTCCTGTCTGCAAGGACAGTTAAAACCCAGGAGAGGTATTGATCAACCGTTTGTGTGGAGAGTGTACTGCATGAGCTGCAGCCTACAGCCAGCACTCAAGTTGAGGGGGGATGAGGGGGGATGGCATCCCCCCTGAAATTAAAACGGTCAAAATCATCCCCATTCTAAAACTGCCATCCCCCCTTTCCATCCCTTATCTCATTTTATCAATGAACGTAGTATTTCAACATTTAGTTTTGAGCATATTGAGTAAAATACTGTGGGCGAGGGGGCACGCACACATGCAATGACATTTTTACCAAGTCACTGACGCTCTGTGGGGATGCTAAAATTGTCTCCATATGATAAAATCCACCATCCCCCCTGATTTTCTTTTACAACTTGAGTACTGCCTACCTAGTAACTGCCTGATTTGGTAATTGATATAACAAGTAGTCTATCATTAACTTCAAGAGTCATACAAGGCATACAGTATACTAGGGTGATTCAGGTTAAGTATTAACACCCGAAGCCCCAGGTCGTCATTACTAATCAAGGTACCCAGAGTGACGTCTGGAGACCTCCATTTGTCAAAGTTAATCTCATCTGTGTGATCATTGAATTGGATCAATACCACGCAAAACAATGCACTGGTTGCGGTTAGTCAAGACTTAAGAATCATTAGAACGCCACATAATGAAACTGAAAATAAAAATTGAGCTGTCAAACACAAACAAGTGATGTTGTGTAATGTCATCTGGACATCACGCAGGAATATGTATCATACAGAGTTGATTCAAGGAAACAATCCTTAGTGATCTGCAACGCCCCCACCCTGGACTCCTTCAAATTAGCCCTCAAAACATATCTGTTCTCCAAGGCCTTTGGCCCCTAGTCATTGTTTCAGTTTTGCTTTTTTCTGTTTTGTCTGTCCGATCATTCCCTTGTAAAGCGTCCTTGGGCTTTTTGAAATTAAAGTTATTATTATTATTATTATTATTATTATTAACTCTGATTTGAACTCAGATCAACCCTAAACACTGTCAATCTACCTATATATGTGCCACCTAGTAGTAGTCTGTGTGATGTAAAGAAACACATCTCCTGACATGATCGCTATGTTAAGGTCACCTGCATTTGGACACTAAGTTGTACCATTTGTGCAAACCGATGATGAAAACATGACAACAAACTATCAAAATAATTTCAACCAGAGAAAGCTCAAGCACAACCCCTGGCCATCAACTTCACATTCACTGGACAGTATTTGTACCGATAGATCTGAAATAGCATGTCTGGATATGTATATGAAATATTACAGCTCATCTCCCCATTTGAATATACATTTAATACATTAGTACACTGTCTTTATAGCTTTCCCTGTAAATTGTGTCTGAGTGAGAATCAGAGAGCATGAGCTCATGACTTGGATGGGTTCTTGTGTTTGTGTTGGCATCAATTCAAGGGGGTGTGGATTTAAAGGGCAGCCCAACCTGACCTATTTACTATGTGTTATGTAAAGATCAGTGCCAAGATAAGATACCCACATTCTGTATATTATCTCAGAATCCAGAATCCAGAATTTTTATTATTTGTCTTTATCTCTCTGAATTAGCTGAAAGGTTATTTCTTAAATCCAAAATAGAACTATTATGATTTGCCTGCATATAATAACTCTGCCTCTTATTGCAGTACTTTTAATCGACATTCACATTGAGAAATAGATGAACAAAAGGTTTAGAACCAACTTAAAACAAATGACAACTTTAAAAGCTAAATAAAGCCTCACTGAATCCTTTATAAGGCCTTAATAGATGCTTCACAAATCATCATGTGGCATGTACAGTAGCCTAGTACAATTAAACAGTATTGCTTATGACAACGTTGCAACGTGGCCTGAAGCCATGTCTAGAACATGTTTAGCCTTTAACTGGATCCATGTCATTGCCTATGGCTGCTGTAGTTGATAAACAGATGAGTCAGACAATTCACATTAGACCAAACCACACAGTCAAGGTTCAAGTTGGTTTGTTACGTCACATTACACCAGTGTAAGAGAGTAAAATTCTTAGGCTTCGGTTTCTAACATTGCAGCATAAGACAATAAGGCGATAGGCAAGAGAAGTCAAGATAAAATACAGTTACAATAGACAACAACAAGACATAAGTGAGACAGTTGGGGAACATGTGACAAGTTGTGGGAGACAAATAGACAAGTAAGACAGGATACAATTAGTATCAATTAGTCAAATAAAATAAAATAGTACAAGGAGAATGTCCTGTGTATTGCACTCGGTGGCAGTGGGTGTAAGAGGTAGCATTGAGTAAAGTGGCTGTTTACTGGGGTGGCTGGGATCTAACAGACTGTGGTTGGGGTGGCTGGGATCTAACAGACTGTGGTTGGGGTGGCTGGGGTCTAACAGACTGTGGTTGGGGTGGCTGGGGTCTAACAGACTGTGGTTGGGGTGGCTGGGGTCTAACAGACTGTGGTTGGGGTGGCTGGGGTCTAACAGACTGTGGTTGGGATGGCTGGGGTCTAACAGACTGTGGTTGGGGTGGCTGGGGTCTAACAGACTGGTTGGGGTGGTTGGGATCTAACAGACTGTGGTTGGGGGGGCTGGGGTCTAACAGACTGTGGTTGGGGGGGCTGGGGTCTAACAGACTGTGGTTGGGGTGGCTGGGGTCTAACAGACTGTGGTTGGGGGGGCTGGGATCTAACAGACTGTGGTTGCGGTGGCTGGGATCTAACAGACTGTGGTTGGGGTGGCTGGGGTCTAACAGACTGTGTTTGGGGTGGCTGGGGTCTAACAGACTGTGGTTGGGGGGGCTGAGGTCTAACAGACTGTGGTTGGGGGGGCTGGGGTCTAACAGACTGTGGTTGGGGTGGCTGGGTTCTAACAGACTGTGGTTGGGGTGGCTGGGGTCTAACAGACTGTGGTTGGGGGGGCTGGGATCTAACTGACTGTGGTTGGGGTGGCTGGGATCTAACAGACTGTGGTTGGGGGGGCTGGGGTCTAACAGACTGTGGTTGGGGGGGCTGGGATCTAACAGACTGTGGTTGGGGTGGCTGGGGTCTAACAGACTGTGTTTGGGGTGGCTGGGGTCTAACAGACTGTGGTTGGGGGGGCTGAGGTCTAACAGACTGTGGTTGGGGGGGCTGGGATCTAACAGACTGTGGTTGGGGTGGCTGGGTTCTAACAGACTGTGGTTGGGGTGGCTGGGGTCTAACAGACTGTGGTTGGGGGGGCTGGGATCTAACAGACTGTGGTTGGGGGGGCTGGGATCTAACAGACTGTGGTTGGGGCGGCTGGGATCTTTGATGATCCTCTGGGCTTTGCTGACATTCAGTCATGGAGTGTGCTCTGATTGGCTAGTGAGTAGTCGAGCCCTCCCTGCCCTCACCAACTGAAGGCCAATTTCAATTAAATAGCCCAGAAGAGACAGTCAGAATGTTAGACAAAACACAGCAAGAAGTTCAGATCACAACTAACGATGTGGCTAACGTTATCTTTGCTAGCTAGCCAGATTTCCCTAGAGGAAACAGCTGTAAATATAAGCAAGGTACATTGGCTTGCTAGAAAGCTGATGTCGCTAACTAACAGAATTCTTTAAAGATGCACTACGGAACCTTTGTCATTGATTCTTTACGTAAAATGTTTGCTTGAATGTTCCAGTGAAATTACAGGCAATAGTTACAACACTGTGACCGGCCTGGGGTGGTCCAGTGGTCTAGCACCGAGGTCTACAGCGCATTGCCCATGTCGGCATGGGTTCGAATCTGGCCCATACCCTGCTGACATGCCCTCTCTCCCTTACTTTCCTGTCTGTCTTAGATCTGTCCAATAAAATGAAAAATATGAGTGGGACTGCCCCACTCAGATATATATATATATAAATATCTTTTTATTAACATAATGTGTTCATAATAATAAAAACACTGTAAAAGAAAATACAGCCAGTTATTTTATTTCTGCTGCAAAATTGTAACATGAAGGTGCTTCCATCCATGTGACATGCCATGCCTTCTGTGCCTGCCGAGTGCAACCTTATCTCATTGCTTACTTTAACGCAGTGTTGCCATGCTACTACCCGCCGTTTCCATGGCCACTTGGAAGCTTAATGTCGGGTTCCAGTCCTCACTCATACTCCTTACCAATTATCCTTCACAACTGGCATCCTTAGTCTATTAATTATCCTTCCCAACTGGTAGAATCTCAGCTGTAGACTCTTTGGGTCTGCTAGCAATGGAGCTGTCATGAAAAGTGACACTAAATGCAAAGTCATCCGTCATCCCATGTCCTGCTTCTGCATTTATCTTAAATGCGTCTGCAACCATCATGGCACGGTTGGAGAATTTGTCTTTCTTTCCTGTGGCTGGATTTCTTTGGCTAGCAAGATGATTAAAAAGTTGTCTTAGTTAGATAGATAGATAGTTAGATAGATAGATAGATAGATAGATAGATAAATAGATAGATAGGTACTTTATTGATCCCAGAGGGGAAGCTCACAGCACAAACAAACAAACAACAAAATAAAGTGACAAATGAATAATATAATATATATATATTTTTAGACATAAATATACATTATATACAGTAACAACAGTCCTGTATGAATTAACATGACTCTCTCTGATTACCCCCAATCGAGCCAGTCAGAGGAGGAGCGTTTGTGTGTATAGCATATACTGTAGTTCATAATGTGTGTGTGTGTGGGGGGGGGGGTGGTTGAGCTGTAGGCATCTGTCACCTGCTTTGAAGGCGGTGTTGCGTGCACAGAACGGCCCAGTGAACGGACCTCTGTTCCTCCAGGGTTTCTGGTTGTGGAAGGTCTTAATCCACTTGTAGCTGGTGACTTTGTCACATTCCTTGACGTAATCCATAACTGTACTCAGTCTCCTGGCCTCCATCCCACAATAGCGAAATTGTTGGAGAACTTCTGCAGACGGCAAGTGTCTGTGTTGTGCCTGAAGTCCGAGGTGTAGAGGGTTCGCATCAGCTACTCTTCTTGGTGTCCACACAAAACATATATCAAGAAATCATCACAAAACATAACAAAGAAGAAAAAAAAACATCGACATACCTTACATAAAATAACAAAAATAAAAGTCAGCAATGCTCATGGCCTTGGTTTTTAGTGAGCATCACAAAAACACATAATAAAGAAGAGCCATCCACAAACAACAATAAATAACAGAAATAGAAGAAAATGAAGAAGAACAGGAGCCAGAACTGCCCCCTGGGGGGCGCCATGGATGGCAGGCCTGTACATGCACTTAATTTATGTCATAATTAAGATGACTTTGCCTCTATTTCAAAGGGGTTTCAAAGTGTCTATCTGATGCTTTTCTCCTATTACCTATGACACTTTCTATCAAAAAGAATTTCATCCAAATGTGATATGAGAATATTAAAGTAGATGCCCCTAAGTATAGCTATTCTATTCTTGGCCTGTGCTCACTCATAAAAGTGACCTGCCAGAGTTGGAATATGTTTTCAAGCCATGACGTAGTGACAGTAGGTCCAGTATGGGAGTGGTGGTAGTACTAGAATAGCCTGTCCAGCCCAGCGGTCTGGCGTGAACGCCGCAAAAGCGTTCAGAAAAGCGAATTAGCAAACTCAGTTGCTAGCTAGGTAGGCCTAAATTACCACAGGGCAAATTCCGACAATGGATTTACAACCGTCTCCTCGGACACTTTAATAGACTGAGGAACAGCTGCGATTCGCTCATAGGCACGAGGCACATCTGAGTGCCGTCAACCGTTCCAATATCGTAGATATAGCACACCCTTGAGTGTAAACTGGCGGGTTTACACCGACAGAAGCAATTCTGACAAGTAACAGTGCTAGTGTTTTTTTGTCTTTCATGATATATTGTATTGGTAGTTATAAGTAGTTATAGTTATGGTCTAATATGACTGGCGTCATGCATCTCAGAGCGGCTGGAATGCTTCTCGCCCTATCACAATGCTTGATTTGATCAACATGTTGCATGAAGCCTTATTTGTAACTGTATGATTTGAGAGGTGTTAAGCCCTCCACAGCATTCCATACGTCGTCGTTTCAGATTTACAACCGTACTCCAATTTGATCATCTGTTACTACTGTGCCTGTTTCATGATCGACACCCCTCATTAAGGAAACAATGACACCAGACAGAGTGGATGAAGGTCATTTCCCATGCTTTCATGCAAGCTAGACCTACTATGCATGCAGCCTCATACTAAGGCGCATTGGTAGTCCTGCCTTCCGTCCTTCGAGGGCCCGTTAAGCCCGGGATCGGTGTGGAAGCAGAGCGAGGACGGCATTCTAAGCAGAACCCTGATCCTCCTGATGTGTCCCACGGAGCCCAAACCCAAACTTGTGACCTGAGAAAGACGTACAGGAAAAACTCTTCTGTCACTGTCGAATTACTCGAAAATAAAAATAAAAGAACTTTGAAAAAGTAGAGGATGATGTCTCTACCATTAAACCAGCCCCCCAGCCATTCCATTCCCTAGTATGGAAGTGTTTCATCCTGTAGGTTATCGATCTGAATGTTATGAAGCACAGTTTCAGGCCTTCTCTGTCACTCCTACTCCCACACAGGTGCCATGATGTGTGGAGACAGCAATAACAGGGTGAACCTGGAGCTTCCTCTCCTCCAGTGTTGGTCTTATCTGGTGGGAAATAACGAGATTGAGTGAATGGTGGGTTATAATACTTGTCTAGACCCTGACTGTAGTTATAGGATCGGTTAAGGCACAGATTGTTTGTGATATCAGGCAACTCGATTAGCAGGGTGTAATTATTTCACTCGATTTCAGTCAGCGCAGGAGACGTATCACTTCGGTAGGCAAAGAGTAGTTGGTAAGTGGAGGGTGTCAAGAGTCAAACATCCGCCATGAGCCGAAGAGGAATAACTCCCATCTCCAACCTCCCCAGGAAATGAAGTTGTAGTTGTGTTGTCAGTAAAGATCCGTATCCTTATTTTTTGGAAATATCCCGTCTGTGAGAAGACGCAAAGATTCTGTTTTTCCTTAGCAGGTGTTGTTCTATTGTTTCCAAAGGAAAATAGTTTGGGTAGTTATTTATTGTTGGTGCCATTTTTGTGTGGAGACATCAAGGATATATATGCCATTTTTATATTATATAAAGGATATACTGTACCGTATACCACTCTCTCCGCAAATTGTAGAGGCCATAATAGTTCCTTGCATTAGAGGTATTTGATTAAACAGTATATTGAAAAAAGGCAGTTTTGTGATGTCAGATGACCTGTTTTTATGGAACCATACTTAGAAAAGAACATAAAAACTGCATGCTGGGTAAGAGATGTCTTTCCACCAGATGAGGCTTATGGTTAAGTATATTTTGTAATGGAATAGAACTGTTCCAGTCCCCTCTACCTTTGTTGTGTTACCCAAAGTGATTACAGAGCTGAAATGGATGTTCCATGAAAACATTCTCCACATGCGTCGTCCCCTTAAGGTAGGTATGTCCGTATATGATCTTACTGAACATTCATTTCAGTTATGTAATCACTTTCAGTAAGACAACAAAAGAAGAGGGGACTGGAACAGTGCGGTCTGTTAATATACCGCTGCAATTGAAATAATATTCTATTCCGAAAATACACTTAACCATATGAGCCTCATCTGTGGTGGTCCAAAATTGGTGGTTTCTAAATGATTTACAGATAATTTCCTCTCTTCCGTCTGTACAGTCTGTATTGATTTGATTTGATGAAGTTGGCCTGACTTTCTATCTGGGCTGCTGAGTCTCCTGTGTCAAAATAGACTGAATAGAGAGGACATTGCTCAGGGCTTGGATGGGGATTCCGTCTGTAATTACGGTTTGAGGACAAGCATACTTAGAGTTTTGTGCTCAAGCTGAAGTAATGGGAGTTTAGTTCCCTATACTGTCTGCAGCTCATCTGAGAGGGAAACCATTTATATGATATCGTATCAATAAGCAAAGCTATAGCTATGCCTTTTTCTCAGCTGTAATGTGTGGTGGGTGAAGTGTCTTTGTTGGTGAAACAAGCACACAAATTACATCATATTTCATCATACTTATGATGATTTCATATTATTTCATTTCTTTATAAGCTAGAGTAGAGACTTGCCGCATTGGTCTGTGTAAGATATTAGTGAAATTGATCCTAATAACTTGCTTGTAGTAACATTGAGGTTTACCTTATTTGGTCAGGTCTTCATTTGTACTCCATATAAAGGCAATGGGGATGTTTTACTTTGTTTCCTGTGTTATGTTTATATCCCTGATAGTGGTAGTAGGTCATGATTAATAATGTAGTTAATGATGCTCTAGTCTAGATCATCAGTGTACATGCTTTAGCCTGCTCCTTTGCCATGCCATATCCACAACAGATGCAAACACAAACAAATGTATAATGCATCACAATAGGTGTCCTCCAACTCCATCTATATCCCTCCAACTGTGTGTTGTTAGAACGCTCCACTTATGATCTTATCCATACGAAGTGGACGTTTCTCAAACCCACAGGTCAAAGACAGGTCAAAGCCAGGACCAGAAGCTCTAAATCCTATCTCATGTTTTTATCACAACACAGGGACTAATCTTGGCATCTAACTAACTGTAACAGTTTCAAACTCCTGTCAGAGTACCATGACAATTCCACCAGAATCTTAATGGACATGGACATGATACTGAAGTATCTTGATTACTTTCAGATATTTGGCAGGTTTTATAACTAGCCTTTTCCAGATCTGTACGTGCTTTAGCCAACTCCTTTCACTACATACATTGTCAAGCCAATGTCATCTTGGGCAAAGCAGTTGGCTAAGCACGTTTACTATACTGTATATCTGGGGCAAGGCTGTGTTTTAATAGCTAGACCAAATGTACCAAAAACACAGAAGTTAAGTTAAGCCCACTTGTTGGAATAATAATAATAATAATAATAATAATAATAATGATAACTTTTATTTGTATAGCACTTTTCCTGCAAACTTTGCAGCTCAAAGTGCATTAATCATTCTATAATCATAATTTAATGATTTACTCATTTAAAGGCAATATTAAAAAGATGGGTTTTTAGTCTTGACTTGAACATTATGTGCTGAGGTTGCATCCCGAATGTAAACTTGCAGTGCATTCCACAATTTGGGTGCATAAAATGAGAATGCACTCAATGCAGCCTCACCAAATCTCTTCTTTTGTCCATGTGGTACACAGAGAAAGCCAACGAATGGTCAAACGTGTTTGGTTCTAACTCCTAACTTCCTGGACGATACTCAGTCTGTCCTTCCCCTCCTGTTTGCATGAAGCCCGTAAGCTGAAGAAGATCGGCCAGCTGAAGCCCCAGGAGGAGGACGCGCCCACCCAGGGCCCGACTGACGCCATCCAGTGCATCTCTCCCAAGTCTGGCCACAGCTTCCACTCGCAGCTGGTGTTCCTCAACATCCTGGAGTCCATCGAGCCGGAGGTGGTGAACGCAGGACACGACCACGGACAGCCTGACTCCGCCGCCGCGCTGCTCACCAGCCTCAACGAGCTGGGGGAGAGACAGCTGGTCAAAGTGGTCAAGTGGGCCAAAGGCCTGCCAGGTACGGTACAGTATACTGAGGCAGGAGAGCTGTATTATTATTATTATTATTATTATTATTATTATTATACTTGAATCAGTGCTTTATTTACACACTGCAAACGGTAATTCGAAGTAAGATTAAATATCTTAAATCAAGGTGGTGTATGCTTGTTTGTTTGTCCGACTGCACTAGTTTTAAGATATCTTTTACTTGTTTTAAGAAAATCTTAGCAAGTGAAATTTTCCTGTTCTGTAGACAGATAATTCTGCTTATTTTAATTAATATTCCAACCATTATTGCTTTTTTTTCTTGATTTTGAGAGCTGACTTTTTGTAGTGCAGTGCCTTCCATAAGTATTGGAATGAGGGAACATTTTGTCTTCTTTTAGCTCGGTCCTTTTACTAAATCAACAGTTACTATGCGGTCACAGTACTCTTAAAGAGTCTTATTAAAGACTCTTAGCTTTAATTCAATTGGGGGGGGTTTCAGATTGGGTTCCCAATTTGGGTTCACACATTTTTTAAACATACACCTCCTATTTCAGGGCTCCAAAAGTATTAGAAAAAAATCATAGAATCATACTCATGTTTCACATTTGGTTGACAATCCTCTGCAACCTACTGACCTCACCAGACGCTGAGTATATTCTCTGGTCTGTACCCTCTCCCAGGCCTGTATTGTGAGGTCTTTTTGCCTAACATCTTATCAGGAAATGAAATACATGTTCAACTGGATTTACATATGAAGGTGCTTTTTAGCAAACTGTAACCTGACCGTCCTTTTTTGAGGATAACTAGTGGTTTACACCTTGCAGTGAAGCCTGTGTAGTTTTGCTGGTGACGTATTCTACGGATGGTTGTCACTGACACATTCACGCCTACCTCCTGGAAAGTGTTCCAGTTGTTTAGGTTTTTCTTACTTACAGTATGGTGAGCATTCTTCGGTCATCCACTGTTTTTTCTTTTAAATAATTTTTAAATGATGTTAGAAACTGTTGATTTTGGCAAGCCTATGGTTTTTGGCCATGTTTCGGTTTTGAATATGTTTTGGTTTCCTTGACTTGCATTGACGTCTCTTTGGTCCTCATGTTTCTACACAGCAATAGCAGACTCCAAAGGCAAATCCAAAGCCTAGAATCAATTCTAGACATTGACATGTCTGTTAGGCCTATACAAATGATTACCACAAACACAGACAAACCACTTTTCCAATACTTGTAGAGCCGTGAAATCGGGAGACTACTGTATGTATAAAAAGGGTCGTTATTTTCCAATCTGAAAAAGGAAAACATTGAATTAAAGCGGAGAATCTCTACTTTAACCACATAGTAATTGTTTGATTTAAAATCCAAACTGTTTGGAGTATAGAGGTAAAAGAAGACAAATGCTTCCTCTTTGCAATACTTACGGAGGGCATTGTATGATAGATTTTGTCAGTTAAAAGGGATGTCTACTGAACAACAGGCTTGTAATGAATTGTAGAAGTCTACAAATACATTTAATGACTCTCAATTTCATAGACAGAGCTTTGGATGCAAGAACTGACCATACAAAATTATAGTGTCAACCATGTTTTGAAACTGCAGTATACAGTGTCTGTTTCGAATTGTATTATTAACAAACAATAGAGTACATTTTATACTTTGGGTTCTGAGTAAGACAGTTAGTTAAGACAGCTCAAAGACATTTATGTTTATATTTAATTTATGTTCTACAAAAATCAAAGTGGCCATATATGAAATATCAAAAAACAAATGGTATGTACCAATTGCAGGATTCCCCTTTAAGGCATTAAGAATGAGGCATGTATGTGTCTTTATTCGATATTCAATCACTTATGTGCTTCTTAATTTTGTTCAGGTTTTCGGAATCTTCACGTGGATGACCAGATGACTGTCATTCAACATTCGTGGATGGGGGTGATGGTGTTCGCTTTGGGATGGAGATCCTACAAGAACGTCAATGGCAGAATGCTCTACTTTGCCCCTGACCTTGTATTCAATGAGTATGTGCAGCTGTGAGATACTGAATTCAATTATCTTCGCTAAATTATCTTATTACCACCAGGGTGACACTGTTGTCCCTGTTACGTTTGAAGAGATTTCCTCCAATGAATTAGCAGTTGGCTATCATAAGCATGACAGATGCCAATTTCTCTGTCTCTCACTCTCTCTCTCTCTCTCTCTCTCTCTCTCTCTCTCTCTCTCTCTCTCTCTCTCTCTCTCTCTCTCTCTCTCTCTCTCTCTCTCTTGTACCCTCACGATATGTCTAGAATTTCATGTGCACAAAGGCTTACAGGCTGGCTTTCAGTAACATTTATATTTCATTTTCTCGTTAGGTGTTCTTTTGTCACGTAGAAAGTTCTGAGGAAGATTGTTTCCCCCCCAGTTCTAGTCCGTATGGTGCAGATGTCAAATGGAATACTGATATTAGAGAGAATATTAATCTAAAATAACAGATCTGAATAGAACTGAGTACACCAGTCACATTGGTGGCAGAGGCAGTAAAATGCTCAGAAAGACATATTTATATAGAGAGAGAATATTGTGGGGATATGAATACATTGCTTTGGGGGAAATTAATAGATTATTTTTTAGATTCTATAATTCAATTCAATTCTACAATTCTATAACTGGAACTTCCCTAAAATAATGTATTTACTGTTAGGTCCGTAAATATTTGGACAGTGACACAATTTCCATAGTTTTGGCTCTGTACGCCACCACAATGGATTTGAAATGAAACACTGGAGATGCAATTGAAGTGCAGACTTTCAGCTTCAATTCAAGGGGTCTGGCACCAACACCCATGCCACATTCAAAGTCGCTTAAATCACCTTTCTTCCCCATTCTGATGCTTGGTTTGAACTTCAGCAGATCGTCTTGACCATGTCTACATGCCTAAATGCATTGAGTTGCTGCCACATGATTGGCTGATTAGATATTTGCGTTAACGTGCAGTTGAAAATAATCAAAGTGGCCGGTGAGTGTATGCAATAAGAATAATATTTATATGATAACGTCATAAGCGTTAGAAGTCTTTAATGTTTCACTGGATGTGAAAGGTACTAACAAACTTGGAGCAGAGCAGGAGCAATAAGGAATGTTTATGTAACCGACTGAAAATAGAAATAGAAATTCCATTTAACCTGGTCAAGGTTACAACGTCCCTCACAAGGGAGGCTAGTGGAGGTAGAAACCCTAGAACGGGCTCATTAGAATACATGGAATAGAATATTTATAATTGTGTATCCGACTTCTGCCTCCACATCCCTGTCTTAATGTATTCCCCCTAGCTCTCCTTTATCTTTGGTTAGCTCATTGTCATTACACCGCTGCTCAGCCCAGCCCTCACCGCCCACGTCTCTCCCCCCACGTCTCTCCCCCCACGTCTCCCCCCTCCCCGTCTCTCCCCCCCTGTCTCCCCCCCAGCCACCGGATGCACATCTCCAGCATGTACGAGCACTGTGTACGGATGAGACACCTCTCCCAGGAGTTTGTCCTGCTGCAGATCACTCAGGAAGAGTTCCTCTGTATGAAGGCTCTGCTCCTCTTCAGCATCAGTGAGTGTTTGCTGCACACGGCCCTGAGAGGTCCACTGACAAACTGTACCGGCCATGACAAAGAAAATGTTTCTAATTTTCACCATATTTACTTGACTTTTTCTTCCTCGTTGATAGGAACAATAGCTGTAACTGTCAGATGCAGTACACATTGAAAACAATGTATGATAGCACCTTAACATGAAGCTGTTCTATACCTGTGTGGTAACACTTGGTTGTATTAACACACAGTTTTTTATCACACAAATGTGACCACCGAAATTCACTATTCCACTTGTGTAATAATAATAATAATAATAATCACTTAAGTGCCGTATTCTATGTAGCAACATGTGAATGAAGTAGTAACATCATTACTATACAGGTATATGAGTATGAGGAGATGAGATTTCAAATAACTTTTGTTACACATGTAAGAAGTGTCAAGGCAGCAGAAGAGATTCAATATAGTATTCAATATTAAGTCATAATTAATACTAATATTTTTTAAAAACCATGTTGCTTATCTCTGTTTCAGTTCCAGTCGAGGGTCTCAAGAGTCAGAAGTACTTTGATGAACTGCGCCTGACCTACATCAATGAACTGGACCGCCTGATTAACTACGGGAGGAAGACCAACTGCTCTCAGAGGTTCTATCAACTGACCCGTCTCATGGATTCCCTCCAGCCGGTGAGACACCTATGTGTTGTCAATATCCTGATTTGAATTGTTCTGCTCTCTTAAGAATCAAATCTCCTTGATTACTTGGAATAATAGATGACTTGATCTCAGCCTCATATTAATTATCTCTAGCACCATTCTGTACCGGTGCCTACATTATGTGAAAACAGCTATTTTCAACGTTTTGCCGTCAAAAAGGTACGACGGAAAAAGTCAAAGTGAAAGTAATTCAACAACTAATGGATGAGTCGTTTTCAAAAACCACCAACTGCAAACAGCCACCATCCCCCTCGGAAATGATTGAATTTGTCAGTGAATTAGTTTTTTAAATTACCCCCTGACATCATTTTTCTTTTTTGGTTTGTTTGTTTTTTCTCTAGAGAAGATGTAGTGTGAAGTGTCCTTTTAAATGGCATTGCTACATTTGTAATATTCCAGATTTATGACGAAAGCTCAAATATTGAAGGCAATGCTTACCATATCATTTGAAAAAAAAAAAAAACATAATCAATATTTTTCAATCATTTTACAGAAATTCAATTCTTGTCTTTTCTCTACCCATCTCTCCAATCCCAGATCGTGAGGAAACTCCAACAATTTACATTTGACCTGTTCGTCCAGGCCCAGTCTCTGCCCACCAAGGTCAGCTTTCCAGAGATGATAGCTGAGATCATCTCAGTGCATGTGCCAAAGATCCTGGCAGGCTACGCTAAGCCAATCCTGTTTCACAAGTAGCAGGGTCCGCTGTACCTGACAGGAAAATCTGAACCCATCCTAGCTGCTTTGATGTACTTCAGCTAAGGCTACTGTCTTCTCTCTCTCCTCTATTTCTTCTCTTTTAAACCCAATAGCTCAATGTTCCATCTTAAAATCATTACATCATTACAGTGGGGTTTTTTGCCGGGGTTATCAGACATAATTGAGATCATTTTCTCAAATCGGCAGCGAGGTTTTAGCATTTATCTCAAGAGTTACAAGGTGTCACCTTGTTGACAGCCCCTGTCTTGTATTTCTGTTCTTTTTTTTAACACTCACAAGATTGCAGGGTTATGGCAAAACGCAGCACCACCATGAAACACACCGTTAAACACATCTATGCATTTACTTTGGCAACTCTTAACAAGATCTTGCGATGTACATTTCTAATTATATTACTTAAACGCACACACGCATGCACGCACACACACACACACACACACACACACACACACACACACACACACACTGTATTTACTGTCTGCTCTCTGGTGTAACTGACTGTGACTATGCAGTATCTTCTGAGTATTCATATACAGTACAATACTGCATAATGCATACAAGCTTTCTTGCTCATTTTTGACAGCTATTCTGGTCATAAATGGTCATAAATAACATGACTTCATCTGTTTGTGGTTAATGTTGAGTAAAATACTAATTCACTTGAAAGTGACTTTCTAACTATAAACAGAGAGAGAGAGAGAGAGAGAGAGAGAAAGACTAAGTCAATTTCAAGTGGTTGATTTACAAATACGGTACATTCATCGGGTCTCTCTATTAAGGAGTGCAGGTAGTGTGAAATCTGCTCGACTGGAGAAAAGCTGTGTGTCAAACTGAACATGCCCATATTAGGTCGTGCTTCGCCCTCAGCATTTTATTTTCATACTGTATGTTACCGTCAGAACCTACAGAGGCGCATGCTTGTGTGAGTCGTTCTTCAAATATTTCCAATCTTTACTGAAAGCAATGCATGCTAAACTCTCCCTTTAACCAGGTCCCTTTGTAACTGTCTAGTCGGTGTAAAAGTACAGTGCAACTATGATAATTGTTGTGATCAAGAAGTGATCCCTCCGTTTTACCTGTACACGTGCATGTTCACGTTTCATTCATGTAGATTGAGGTTACTCAAATAGTTTAGCTTTTTTACAGTTCAGTATATGAGATTGAGACAGGTGTCTTTTCTTGATTCTTTTTGAAGATTCTTTTAGAGCTTGCAATTAGGTACCGAACGGGGACATCCTTTTCTGTGCACTAGCAAAATGCTTTACCGCAATAACCTAAACCTACAGTACATCATTCATATACCAAAACACGCATTTTCATACAATATACTGCTTTGCTAGTCTAGAAAAACAAAAACTAAAAACTAAGTAAAAATAATGACACGTTCATACACTGACTAATAATGTTTAAACTCTATGAACATGGTCTTTGTGTTCAGCTGTGAACACATTGGCAACTCGTGCTAAACTAAGGACTTCAAGGATGGCACTTCACAAGAATTTAAATACACAAGAAGTTTCTGTCTTTCATCTGCCAGTTCTGGCTTAAATTGTTTCAAACTTTTTAGACTAGATGAAACCATTAGCATATTTAGGATGTAATACATTTTAGTCCTTTAAAATGTCTTTTAAAATGCTGAAATCTTTATGCTGATTAAAAACAGAAGAAAATTCCAGAAAGATCACATTTTCATGGCCTTGACATTTTGATAAAAATGTGGTGGCTTGAGATTGGCTGAAGCAGCAGGGTAAAATGGAGTTGCTTGGAAGAACCTTGACAGTCTAAATAGGCCTGGGAAAGAATGGCTTGTCAGAATACACTTTGCACTTGACAGCCACCTGCACCATGCAATTACTCGCAGGTGTTTACCCATTTATAACAACACCAGCGCTGCTTAATTAGAATATGTACGACTCCAGCCTGAAATGTAGGCCAGGATTACAAATGCTTCATAGACAAAATGAACTACCAGTGGTTCAGATAGTAATCCATTATTGCTTGCAATTATCTACAGTTCACTAAGGACAGTACTGTATATACTTTTTAATGTTGTTGTTTTGTTACCAATAAAGGCAATAACATGCATGATTTGTGACAATTTACACTCACTGTCAGACACACGATCTGATGCATGAAAATAAAAATAATAGAAGCTTTACAACTATATTCTATGCTGGGCATGCAGAAAACAGGTACATTCTTTTGTTTGTACTGTTACTTATCTCTTCAATAGCAAAAAAAATAATATTGAAACCAAATGGACATTCACATCATGACTTAAAAGTCCTTAAAGTCTACATAATGCATATCATGTCAACGGAGGCCATGGTGATTTACCAAAACATCTGTAAAGTGAACATTTTGTTTTAAGTGACGTGACTGTTGTCAGCCTCGACAGTTTGTATAAATGTATTGCAATAAGCCACAGGTCTTCATTCAAAGAACCCCCATTGTGTTACTCAAGTTGTAGCATAAGAAATTCCTTTTTCCATAGTCAAACAGTCAAACAAAATGGCTTTTGGACACTGTAAAACACCAGGTACTCTACTGTAGACTCCCTTCATACGACGCTGTATCTGTTTGGAAGAATTCAGATGTTTGCATTCAGTGTCAGAGCAGATGTTCATAAAAAGATATTGCACAGGCATTGATACAGTCAGTCAGGTTTCATTGAATATGGCCCTAGATGACAATTATCTGTCTGAAAATGTGCCTTTTCTTATTTTATTTTCATGTCTGAAGAGACATAAACATAAAAGGATTTAATAAAAATAATCGAATAATCGGATAATTTGCTAGAAATTTGCAGAAGCCATGAGTACATAATGCATGTTGCTGCTGTATTCATTTGATTGGACATCCATTATGCTTAGGCCAGTCCAGCAAAATATGTAAAATGTTTTAGCTTTCTGTACTACAATTCTAGAACATTTCAAAAAATATTTATTTCACTCTAAACATGTCAGGTTGTGTAAATCAGTGGGAAAAAGAAAATCCTACTTGAATGTACAGTATTTGGATTCCAGGCTGTAGGGCAAAAAAAAGTGAGCATGTTGAAAGAGGGCGTAGACTTTCTACAAGCACTGTATCAAACACACTTCTGGGAGATCTGGGAGCCGAGCTTCTTCCCATTCGATGATTTCTTGTTCAACACTTGTGCCTCTCTGTTCCAAAGATGCACTACCAAAATTATATTTGTGTGGTGTAATTGCAAACACTCGTTTCAACTTCTCATGTAAAGCAACAATGCAACGTCTACAGTCACAGAGGCTAACGCTGTGTTACTGTACCTAAGCCTGGCCTGTGGTCAATGTGGAAACCAAGGCCCAGCCCTTTTAATATCCCTCAGATGCAAGGAACATTCTCTTTTTTTTAATATGCTTTTTTTGAGTTATCATGCTACTAGTAGAAACTTTGTTTGATTATTTCCTTTTTTTCAATATGCTTTTTAAGAGTCACTTGGAGAACCACATTGCTCTGTCAAGCAATAACCTATTTGTCAACATTTTACTTTGCTTTAGATGTACCCTGTTAGAACATTGTTGACAGAATGTACAGTAAATTCAGTTCCTGTAATTGGATATTTTAATACTGTTGTCATCAGTGGTAACGCCGGTTTTAAAGAATTTGAAGTAGATGACATCAGAAGGATTGTATATTAAAGGGGTAGTTCACATGTCTGTGAGACCATACCTTCACACCAGTCGATACACAAGACACTTTTTACGTCAATATCCCGGTTTTTTTTCACAACATGCAGCAGATCCGTTTCGAATGAAAGCGAACGGTCCAGTTTGTGGCCACAAGGGATATGGACATAAAACATGTCTTGATGTATCATTTGATCATTTGGAGTGAAGGTAATTTCACAGAAATTGTATCCATCCCTCAGAATTTACATTTTGTAGCTGTATGTATTTATAAAGTATAATAACCTGGTTCTGTGTAAATGGTATGATGACTGTGAACATGTTACTGATTATATACACATTTCTGTTGTTGTTGGCTGAACAGTTTTCTTATGGAAATCAAATGCTTTTTACTACCTTCTGTGGTATTGATGATTTATGTATTTTGTGATTTGTGTTTTTTAATTGCTAATTGCAAAATTGCATCATTTTTTAAAGATAATTGAGACGTTTCTGATCTAAGTGGTGTTACCTAATCTATGAAAGTTTGTAATATTTTTTACAACATATTGTAGGTACAGTACTGTAGTAACTCTTATTGCAGAATGTTTCATTATTTAAGAATTCCCCCATCTCCAAATCTGTAAATTGATTGTCCATTTTCAATAATTGTTATGATGTGTCAGGTAGGGGATTCATGTAAATTGGGTTTTGTTTGTGTTCCTTTGCATATTATTAAAAACGATCAAAAATATCATGGATGTGGTGCATCACTTCAGAATGACCTGTTTAAGAACGTCAAGAACAGTCAGACAACCTGCATCAACAAGAAATAGCCAACAATCCAAGCCTCTTTGAGAGTTTGGCAAAAAAGCTCCCCAAATGATAATAAATAACAATAGTTTTATTGCCAAGCAATCAACTTGTCAGTCAATTGTTGGAATTCAGTATTTCATGCTCTAGGCAAGGGGTCGGCCATAGACGGCGACCCTGAAGGAATTAGGGGGTTCGGTGCCTTGCTCAAGAACACCTCGGCACATGGCCAGCCGGGGTTCTAACCGTCGAACTGCCAACCTTGCAATCGTAAGACGCCGGTCTACCTCCTGAGCCACTGCCGGCCCTGACCCAGTCACACATTGACTCGCGCAGCGCAAATAATCCCACAAGTCCCTAACAGATAAGGTAGAACAACAGAACCAAGCCGTTGACATGCCAGTGTTAGCAAGAATGACTGAACTGCAGTTGGAGGCTGGTGAAACAATACTCTGTTGTTGACGTTCGATGAGCTCTGCCTTTCAAAAAGTGGGATACTGCACTTGTAGTTCTGCACATATCTGGAGTTTGAAGCATGTTTACAGACTATTTTCCATAATTGAACAGTAGTACTATCCAAATATATTATTCTATAATATCTAATATCGGCCAAACCTTAATTACAAAGGCAGTAAACACATAGGTACAATAGCTGCATAAGTTATACAGATACTGCAGCATGATGATGACGAAGGACAGTAACAACTTTTGTGTTTAAGCAATCTTTTACTTTGAGTACGGAGCAAGTCCATACTCTGGGTCCAGCCGTGTGGTCTGATCCAAGAAGTGAGTTCTCCATCAGCTCTTGTAGTGTGTTTCCCTTTGATCCATTACCCAGCCAGAAGCAGTTTACCAAGCATTTCCATCTTCATGTCACACCAACGTGTATGTTCAGTGTTTTGATCATTCTTGTCACACTTAACGTGATGACTCACCATCACAGGATGTTGTGAAAACCAGTTCCAGATCGGTTGGCCAGATTAGCGTGTCCGGATGAACAGTCTTAATCTTACATGCTTCAACAGACCACCATAGGTACTCACACCAGAAGTGTTCAGATCCCGGATATCTGAAGCCAAGCCTCTCTACTGGGGTACGGAAGTCAAGTGTCCCCAGTGACCCTCACTACAAATAGCTTACCATTGGCCACTCTTGACATTCACTGTTTTTCATGGATTTGGGGTGTCATTATCAAAATAGTTAGCAGTCATCACCATCAATCACCTGCATTATAGTTAAAAGATGATTCTACCACACTGGAAAACCCCTTTAGAAACGGTACCATACCCCAGTAGAGGGGTGGCCACTGTGGAACGTCACTCTGTGAGTATCTATTGGGGTGTGTTTGTTAGTCAATGACTGGGTAGTGTGTGGTCCATAAGGGGACCAATGGCATGCCGTCTGGATGACAGACATCTGATGGAAACTAAACATGGCAAGAGTCGATATTTGTGCAATTCACTCAACCTGATCATCCAATGTTATTCATCATTCCTTGTTTCTAGCACTAACACTTGTTGCATAGTGACAGCAGCTGTTGAAAGGAGGAAGAAGTGAGCTTTTATTCTGAAAAATTTAAATAAATGTCATCGTTGTTGAAAATCAATGACACACTCGCTAGTCAAGGCAAAATATTGCAATGCAATGGATTCGGTGAGTAATCTCCACTACTACCTAGTTAGTGCAGACTAGAGTATTGGGGACTTCCCGCTTTCACCAGCTGCTGTCACATAGTCGTTTCCCTATTGCACTTGCAAGTTGCTCTGCTGAAGGCCATTTGGGACATGGCAAAAGTCCAAATGCAATCTAGATTATTTTAGAATTTACTTCTTGATAAGACCACAGAATTCTGCTGGTTCCCATGGATTCAAAAGTAAAGGACAATTATTAAAGCTTGACTTATAACATATTTTTGTTCCATAGGAAACTATGAGAAGGATGTTTGAGACAATCCTGGCCTTTAAATTAGTTCACACTATATTGCATATTATAATTAATGGCCAGATCAATTATTTGATTATTTCAAAGTAAGAACTTGAAAAAGAAAAGACCATGAACATGCCCCAAAAAGGAGGTGGGTGTGCTAAGTATAATCTGGCATGTTTGTGGCAATTCACTATATAACAATTAATAAAACGTGTGGACAAAATCATAATATGGGCACAATCTGGGAATTAACACTCATTAACCATTTCTGAGCAAATATTTAAACAAAACAAAATAAGACTGTATTTACCAATGTTTGTCTTTATTTTGTCACAAGGTTCTCTTTACCATGACGACAGGACACATTTTGTGATAGCTACAGGACATATACAAGGAAGAAAGATATGCTGGTCTATACATTTCTCATTGTTCCTGTAGAATATTTCTTGACAGATCAGACCAATCAGATAAAAGCATACAGGAAAATGAATGTTTAATCCTCACAAACATCAAATGCTAGTTGAGTCTGAAGATGAGACAAAAACATCTAATGACAAGATTGTTGTTGCCAACCCACGGCTTTCTAGTTCTTACCATGATAACAACCACATACTGTATGTGTACCAACCCAGAAATATGTCGCCTTTTTTCCCTGCTTAAAAAAGATTTATTCACATTTAATTTTCACATAAAGACATTCATTTAACCACAAACAAAACATTCATCATTGAGGACGAGAGGTCGAAGGAATTATTATGAGACACATCTTAAGTGCAACTTAAAAGGCTATATAAAACATGTTAGTAACAAATACTGTATTTGTACTTTGGTGAATTTCGCTTAAATCATTTTTATGAATGATAATTACAATCCTCCCTTTCATCATCCCTCTGTTCAGTACATGAATATGAAGCTAGCCGATTTTCAGCTAGTTAATTGGATAAGTATATTACATTGTTAGGGTTAGGCTCAGTGGCACGTCAAGGTATTAGTGGACCTGCTTCAGCAAGTTCAACTAGAGTTATCACACATAACTTATAAGGCCAATTATTCGCCTTCTTCCTTCTCTACGTGTTGACAGTGCTTTGCGGAGTTCATCATGTTGTTGTGACTTGTTAGAATCCTTAGAATGCCTGTGGTAGGGTTGGACCACTGCAGTGTAATTCTAGCGCAGGTATAGTAGCCTAGAAAATGCTACAAGTTAAGTTTTTTACTGTAATATCTGTGTATTATTCACAACTGTAATCCAACTGTAATGCACTGTACAGTAATACAACTATAATGTATTGTACAGTACCATACTGGAGTAACCAAATGGAAATGGAGAAATGCCAATAGAGAGGACACAGCACAGTGTAGTTTTTGATCCAGATACTCTGTAGTACATTATAACGGGAACCGTGACTTGGTAGCGCACCATGATGATGGTATCAGTCACTATGGAACATTTGGTCGTGTGTCTCTGGATGATGTCACAGCTGGGATTAGCCTACTTGTAAGAGCAATTTCTTTTATAAAGGCTCCAACCGTAACAATCTAACACAGTGCCTGAATTCAATTGTGTCAAATGTGGAAAAAGGCTTATTGCAATAAAGAACTATTCCTCAAACATTCTCTCCGTTTGCATCTTTGTTCTAACAGTTTTGATTTCAGACCTTGCTTTTTGAAGGAATTACTTAACAGATGAGTCATTTGAGGTGTGTGCATCAATAGAAATGCTACCTTGCGAGCAGTTGCGATGAACGTGAATTCTAACTCCACATCAACTACTGTCGATCTAGGGACTTGTTTTCAAGCAGTTGTTAAATGTCTTGTAAAACAAATGACTGTATCATAACACTAGTACAAAATCCAATAACCGGATGCATTTATTAGCATTAACTACAGCCTTGATCAAGCTGCCGAACGGTGATCTGAATCAGACAAGAGACATGTAAAAGGCATCCTAAAACAATCAAAATAATATGTCCTATCTAGATTGGAGCACCTTCATATCAGTTTATGGGTCCCTTATGGCGACACACTAGTGAATAACTAGTGAGTAATGACTGACAGGACAAAGATACTCGTCTATCATAATGAGAGCATTAAGTACTGCTACGTCGGCTACAGAATGTGTCCAGTCGCTCCTCCTAGTCCCACGGGTCAGCAGCAGGAACAGTGGCTAGGGCACAACCCTCATCCCCCTCCTCAATTTAGATTCTACGGAAATAATATTCATCACAGAATGTCTTCATCACAAAAGGCAAAAACAGAAAATTCAACCACTGACGTTTACAAATGCAGACAAAATGACATTTGAAAAATATTCGCTAAGTGAGACGCAGTTAGTTGATATGACAGAATATGAAACCTAATGCGCGTACACACACATACACACACACACACACACACACACAGACAAAGTCAATACAAAGAAAGAAAAACTGGATGTCATACCTCCTCTCTCACATTCAGCAACGCAGAGGCCGGGGGTGAGGTCGATGAGCTACATCAGGTCAATAGGAGAACATAGTGAGGATTATTGAGGATACCATGCAGGGGGTGAAATGTCCCCCAAAAGCAGCTGATAACAAATGAAGTAACTGGTTTTAAGTGATGGGCTCCTAACCCTAACCCCATGGGTCAGGTATCACAGTACAGTAGATGGACAGCAGCAGCACCTCAACTCCTCCACCATCCATTTAATAAAAAGGTGATCAAAAGTGAAATCGCCTGTTTATTTGTGTCCCGTCATAATTAAGCATTTTGAGACCTTGAGCCAAACTTGGCTGGAACCTACTGCCATCTAGTCAGACATGCATATCTTGTTGATTCTCTAGTCAGACGTGCATATCTTGCTGATTCTCTAGTCAGACATGCATATCTGGCTGATTCTCTAGTCAGGGGATGGGGGAGAGGGGGCGGGCAGGGATGGGGGAGAGGGGGGGGGGACCAGGGATGGGGGAGGGCCTGGGATGGGGGAGAGGAGGGGGGGACCTGGGATGGGGGAGAGGGGGGGGGACCAGGGATGGGGGAGGGCCTGGGATGGGGGAGAGGAGGGGGGACCTGGGATGGGGGAAAGGAGGGGGGGACCAGGGATGGGGGAGAGACCTGGGATGGGGGAGAGGAGGGGGGGACCTGGGATGGGGGAGAGGAGGGGGCGACTAGGGCCCAGTTATTTAAAATGTTGAATCTGGATCAGAATGATGAATATTTGTTGTCCAGATCTATCAGTCTGATTTTTAGTGGTATAAGGGTAATCAGCCAGCTCCTTCTGATCCTGGACAGCACAAAAGAATCTGATCATCATCATACTGATCCAGATGAAAAGTTTTGAACAACTGGGCCCAGGGATGGGGGATTTGGGGAGGGGGGCAGTGATGGGGGAGAGAGGGACTCTGTTCACAAACACAAACACAAACACAAACAGAGCCACCAGACAGAAACCCCATTAGACTAAACCAAAAAGAAAATGACCTGACACATTAGAAAGAATCAACCAAAAACCAGAGCAAAATGGAACGCTATGTGGCTCTAAATAGAGAATACCGTACACAGTGGCAGGGTACCTGAATACTGTGAAAGATCCAAAACGGAGACTCCAAACTCCAAAAGGGAAATCTTTCTATTTGCACTATGTTGATTTCTGTACATAATAAACACCGTTCTCATTTATTTGTATTCAAATTGATTAAAACTGCAATGTCCACGTTTTTTCTTTTAAGTTATCTTTATTGACCTGTATACCATATACACAGCTCTGTTAATAATGTGTTCATTCTAGTTCATTGCACTCTGTTTTGTTTGTTTTTATCTTCACATTCGTTTTGGCAATGTAAACATATGTTTCTTATGCCAATAAAGCATTTTAAATTACGATTTTTTAAATTGAGAGGGAGGGGGGGGGGGGACACCAGGGATGGGGTTTTCTCACATACCTTCCAATTTGCCTGGAAGCGTTCTCAAAAAACTTGGCTTTGGAGGCGACGCTGAGAAACAGAAACACATTATTCCCAGATGATCAGAAATACGTGGTGGTTTATCACACACACACACACACACACACACACACACACACACACACACACACACACACACACTCACATAAACATTATGGGTGACATAATATTCTGTCTCATATACAGCCCTTCCATAGCGGTGGAAATGTTTCCCCAAACTGGAACTCGAACAAGTGAAGAGACGTGCACTTCATACAACATGGGTTTTGAATTCCACAGCTCGAGACTGTAGACGCACAATGGTTCAATTCCTTTCTTAAAATGTACATACATCAATGTCACCATCTCGGACATCAGACATCAGCCTCTACTCACCACCCCCAGCCTCCACCCACCACCCCCATCCTCCACCCACCACCCCCAGCCTCCACCCACCACCCCCAGCCTCCACCCACCACCCCCATCCTCCACCCACCACCCCCAGCCTCCACCCACCATCCCCAGCCTCCATCCTCCACCCACCACCCCCATCCTCCACCCACCACCCCCATCCTCCACCCACCACTCCCAGCCTCCACCCACCATCCCCACCCACCACCCCCAGCCTTCACCCCCCACTCACCACCCCCAGCCTCCACCCACTCAGTCGCTCCCTACTTTAGCCTAAGCCTTGGGCTCCATGCAATATAGTATATTTTCATGTTGTGGTGGTTTTTACTCCAGACAGTTGAACCATTCAATTATGCCAAGCTTCAATGTGTTCCAGTCCTCCTGACTGGCAGATAAACTCCCTCCCCTGTGTTTTCTCATTCCTTTTCCCCAGGTGAGATGCAGTGGTTAACCTAAGCAAGTCAATGAACTTAAGACTTATGATATAATGATATAATAATAATAATAATGATATTTCAAAAACACGTACAACGCTTTCTAACCTCACAACTAAAATATAATAAAGTTATGGAAATTAGTGAGTAGTATGGTGTGAAGGATTGTGATATTTTGTCCTTGACAGGAGGATAAATTAGCAATTAAATGAAAGACTGGAAGAAGACTTTGAAAATGGCTGACACAGGACTGTGTGACTGTTCCCTTGATTGAGAATTTAATCAGGCTGGATAGAGGGTCTGCGGTCCGGCTGAGTTGTAAAGACTACTTACTAGGACGCTCGGGGGTCCTCGCGGGTGGCCGTGTTGGGGCTCTTCACAAGCGGTGCCGCTGGGTATCGGGCAGGAGGGTCAGGGGGTCTGGTGGGGGGTCTGCAGATGGCAGGTTTCTCAGACAGAGACTTCATTTTGACCGCGCCATCGCATTCCCCTGCAATACGAGGACAGACAACCTTTTGGAAAACTCAAAGGAGACCGAATGACGTGGCAGGAAAACCATGAGCTATGCTATCACAGGGATAACCACACAACCAATAGATACTCATAACATGCAGTGTTTGTTTGATGACAGGATGATGTAGAGAGATACAGGGTGGTGTAGAGAGATACAGGATGATGTAGAGAGATGCAGGGTGATGTAGAGAGATGCAGGGTGATGTAGAGAGATACAGGGTGATGTAGAGAGATACAGGATGATGTAGAGAGATGCAGGGTGATGTAGAGAGATACAGGGTGATGTAGAGAGATGCAGGGTGATGTAGAGAGATACAGGATGATGTAGAGAGATACAGGGTGATGTAGAGAGATACAGGGTGATGTAGAGAGATGCAGGGTGATGTAGAGAGATGCAGGGTGATGTAGAGAGATACAGGGTGATGTAGAGAGATATACCATCTCGGATGACTCCCCGAGGCGGCGGCCTCCTTCCCTGGAAAGACGACGCCCGTTTCACACCGACTTCCGCCTCGCCATTGGCCGTCGCCGCCGTTTCCGACCTCTGAGCCCCGCCGTCCTGTAGCTTAGCGACTAGTCTGGCGACGTCAAACGCCGAGTCCCCCGAGTGTTGATCCGGGCGGGACGGCGGCTTGGGCGGGGGGCCTTGCCTCTGAGGACCTTCCCTGGGGACCCGCGGTGGACCAGCGATGACAGATTTGGTCCTCTGCAGAGGAACGGGGCTGGTCGGGGGATCCCTAGCGCTAGCGTCCACCACGCCCTCTGGTCTGCTGCCATTGAGGCTGCTGTGTTTCTGGTCATTCGCTTGAGATAAAAACAATGATGATTCCATCAAAATATGAAGACGGCGTTATTGCCTTTCTGAGGTCGGGCTTAGTGGTTTAAGAACAACCCTTCGTAATACTTTGACGTCGTCCAAATAAACACGTCGCTTTGTTTCCGACTTGAATCGGTCGTTACGTAGACATCAGCTGACCAAGCCTATCACATGCTGTATGGCATACTGCGTTTAGCATCACTACGATGAACCACGTTTAAACGGTGAAATTGTCTTTCGATTAGTATTGTCATTCATTCATGCAGACTTAAATTACATCAATTATGATATAATTATGTTGCAGTTCGGGGAGGGTGTATTAAATAATACCACAAAATATACCACAGCGCCTTCATAGTTAGGTGACAGAGCAGTCATTGTTTGTCTGAAAGTCTCTCTGAAAAGTCTGTCTGTGAACAGGAGAATAAATCGAATGTCTGTAAAGAGGCACGCGTCTACCAATGATCTATTCATCTGGGTGATGAAACCGTCAACAGTCGGCCGTGGTGGTGTTTTCATGTGATCGTCAGCCATGCTCGCTGGCCAGGTTTCCAGGAGGGCATGCACTATTCAGATGCCGAGCTGGAGTCAGACAGGTGGTAGTTCACTTGTCATGCAACACGGAGCTGGTTATTTGGTAACTCCGAGCAAGAACTCAGAGGAGCGATAAATAAAATACCACACAATAGGGGGAGGACATACGAGTCGCAGACATTTAAATGAAAGTTAGAACACCGGGGTATAAATTACATGATTTAACCTGAGGCAATAACTTCCCATTCAATTAATGCATCAGACCTCCAACTGTTTCCCCCTTTAAGGGTGGCTAACAGGTCAAATGAACAGCTACAGCTCGGTGTACGGACGGAGAAGCTGGTGTGAGGCAACATCTGCACGTGGCATTGGCCATTGTACACAAACTATGTTTCACTTAAGTTTCCACTGAATGTACCCTAGATGTATTCAACAAAACAAGCTGAACTCATAGTGGCTTGATACAATCACCTTTCCTTCAAAGAAAGATTTATCCAATCATGTACTGCATCCAGAAATACAGAGAATGCACATATACTAAACACTACCTAAGCAATGTATATCGAATGTATATTGAATGTATATGAATGTGTATTCAATGTTTGTTAGTAACGTTTCATTCTTTCATTGATACCGCAGTGTCCTAAAAAAGTGTTACCTATAAATGACCTTGGAGATTGAGAAGTATAAACATTTCCCTGTAATAATCTGAATATAATGACCTACTTTCACAGGACAATGGGTGATAATGATAATGACGATGACGATAATGACGACAAGGATGATGGTGATGATGATGATTAAGCCAGAGGAGGTTGATAATTACTCTCAGCGTTCTGGAACTGGCCATAATTATGGGCTTGGTAGACACGGGGCGGGCGCTTGGAGATGGTGATCGGCTGTCGTTTCCTGGGGGTGATCCTCGGAGGAGGCATGGGAGGAGCCGTACTGTCCTCAGGCGCGCCGCTGAAGATCTGTAATCACACCAGTATGACTTCAATTCGGCTCATAAAAAAAACAAAAAAACATTGTGCTTTTCACATACGGTATACTTGACAATATGACATATTTTAGAATATCTATGTATCATTGTTGAAGTATATACAATGTATTGTACTTCAACTGTTTTTTGTTGTTGTTCAACGTGGCATCATTTAAAGTAGACTAATCTTCAGCTATTCGACCACTGAAAAAAAACTCAAAACATAACAGAAAAGTGAGACTCATTTGGTCCCTTTTTGCCTTTTTGTCAGATTTACCTTACTGTAGTCCTCGATCAGGATCTCGATGACAATGTTCTGGAACTTAATGTCCAGCATTGCCGCCACCGTCTCCTCCTCTGCCCTCATCAGGGTGGGGCCAAAGATCACTCCCATGTTGGACGGCGTCATCAGATTGTCCCCGCTGTGGCTGCAGACACTGGCAACGAGAGATAAAAAGGTGATGCAAGACTGTTCTAACCACCATGACAACAGCTCGCCAGCTCGACAGAGCATATCCCCATATTCATTTGGTTTCTCAATGTGTCTTGTAGATGACATCGGTTACGGAACAGTTAGCTACACAGTGTGGAGGTCATACCACAGCGGTGGTTGAGGAAACAATCGACAATTCGTGAGCTCAGAATGATAAGGTTCTATCTCCGTTTAGGGTAGTTCAGAGATATTGAGCGTCAAATGTTTTACATTCCATTATGTTTTGTGAGATGGAACCTTTGTATTTTATTCATTACTAACTAAAAAAATGTCAACATTTAAAAAATAACACCACACAGGCATTAATAAACACATAATGGATCAGATTATGTAAAATACTCAATTTTGACCAAAAATGGAGATAGAACCTTATAATTCTAACGACACGAATTAGCTTGTTGTGTTGGGCTCAAACACATTCTTTTTTTTTAGGTATGGTCCATTTTAGATTTAAACATCGTACCATAAATAGATGCACGAGTCTTACTATTTTATTTCAATAGAACACGTTCACAACCAACACACACTGTACAACATCTGAGCAGATGCCAGTTAATCCCTGATCGAGCCACATGCAACAACAGCAGCACCAGATATCCAATGACAGCACCAACCCTGAACATACAACGTCACTTTTTGGAACCGCATCAGTCAGGTGGGGAGGCCACCAAGGCTACTGGCACAAGTAACAGCTTAGCTCTTACCTGACCAGGTGTTGGATCAGGAGGGTGAGCATTTCCCTGTTCTTCTCAGGGAGTTTGTATGTCAGAGAGTGGATCGCACCTAGTCGATAGTCCAGGTTTTCAGATTCTAAGAGACGAGACAAATACAAAGTACTTTGATTCAGATGGCTTCATATGGAGCTTGGGGGGCTTATCTTTGTGGCTGATTTAACATATTTCGCTGTTACGCATTGGGGAAAGTTCATATATGTAAAAGATTATTTTGCCAGTCCAAACATGGTCACCAGGACACCAGAACACCTGCTGAGACATTGTGGTGTAATGGGAAACCAGGACCACGGAGAGGGGGGGTAGAGATGGGGGGTAGAGGGCTCCTGGGGTGAAGGAGCTTATCTCAGTTAAGGAGATTAAGAGTTGTGTTCAACATGACAGTACAATGGGTTTAGCTCTTAATTACGGCTTGTTAAAATACAATATGGAGTTCACTACACCCGCGGTAACACCATGGGTCTTTTCAATGAAAAAAAAAAAAAACGGTCCAAAAGCAAAGTACGTTACGAGGCAGGGAAGCCCCCGCAAGCACCACTGAATAAGCAGCGGGGACTGCAAATAGCCTGGAAAGATCTAGTAAAAGAATACGCCTGATGCTATTGTGCTCTTTTTTTATGGACACAGATGTGCGTGTGCGATTGAAAAGAAACAAGGAATTGAATTTCATTTACAGTACAGGGAACATGGAGGACGGTTTTTTCCCTCCCCATTTATAGCTGTAACCCAGTCTGTTGACCTTGTGAGTGAACCCACTCTGATGGAGCACAAATGTACGACGAATCAACTGTAGGCTAGAATGCGTGTTAGCCAAACATAAGACAAGAGGAGGAAGTAAACAACCTGTCGCTCATCTTCTGAAAGCCAAACTCTGCGATGTGTAGAGTTGAAACACAAGTGTGGGTCAGGAAAAATGTGTCCTACAAACCCAGTCTAGTGAGGGGGAAACAGGACGTGATACAATGCCAGTTGCTTAAGCAATATCACACGAGAGGGAGTGCTGTTATACTGAATATACAACAGTTCTACAGCGCAATGTATTAGTTAACAGTAATAAGTGAGAACAGATTATGATTTGTTTCTTTATTTAATCATTTATTTTGGCTCCGTCAACAAAAAATAGTTCCGCAACTGGACTGTTGCCTCGTAACCTGAACACAAACATCTGCAGGCTAGCTACTTTGTATTAACGGTAATTTCGGAGTGATACATATAGTTAAAAGTCCCAGTGCTGTTATATGCCTCTTGTCCAAATTACTATCAAATTACTTGGTCGGAACTAACTGTTGTATAATTAAATATATACAGTCATGTGAAGTTAGCACACTGCATGAAAACCTTTGTCTTTTTCAAGATATTTAAAATATACGGACATTTGATGTTTATCACAATATTGAGAGATGGAAGTAATAGCCTATAACTAAATTAACAAATAAAACTTCAAACGTTTCTTTTAAAAATTATTTGCAAAATGTAATTAATAGAAATGCAATTTTATGAGGAAAACGTTACGACACCCCCACATTTATTACTACTTAAAATGCCTCAAATTAGAATGAAGTGCACCACATCAGGTGCAAATTATTAGAACATCGTTAGGGAGGGTTTTGGAGGAACCTGTCTTATTTAAACCTCAGACATTGAGGTTGGTTTGCTCTTGATTGTTGAAGTGAGTGGTATCACCATGGCAAGATCAAAAGAGCACTCTGAAGCCATCAGAAAGAAACTTGTAGATGCGTATAAGTCTAGGAAGGGATTTAAAAAGATCTCCAAATAATTAGAAATCAGCGTCACTGTCCAGAAAAGTGTCCACAATGGGACGATTGGGAAAACTTCAACTGGTCTATCTAAATTAATTGAGTCACTCATAACGGGGAGAGAGACTGGAGCAAACATTTTACACACGTCTTTCGGTCATAGACAGCTAGCTTGCTGAGCATCAACTAATTTTCCATAACGTAAAAAGGAGGCGGTTGGTTGTGGGTCTACGAGATTCTGCAGTCTCACAATGAAATGAGAGTTCAACTTGGTCAACAGTTGAGGCTGTAGTGTACAGGAGGACTGCTCCAGGCAACTTACTTCAGGTTGAACAGACAGGAGTTTGACGTGGATCTGGGAGAGATTGGAGCCGTCGTCTCCAAGATGCCAACTACATTGCGAGAGTATAAAATATGTGCTTTAAGGAGGGTATTGTAGTGCCAAAAAACGAGAGTCGTAGGCGGAGCGGAGACATTTCGGAGCTAGCATCAAAACACTAGTGTATTACGGTACTGTACTGTTATAAACTGTTTAATAACAGCTTCCAATACAAACGGAACCAAATTAATTTTAACAGTTGTTTGTTTGTACCTGGCTGGCCCTGGCTCACAAACAAAGAGGTGGCTAGCTGGCTAGCTAACATTTCGGAGCTAGCATCAAAACTAGTGTTGTTCCGATACCATTTTTTGATCCCGATACCGATACCGATACCTGACCGTGCAGTACTTGCCGATACCGAGTACCGATCCGATACCACGGCGTTTGAAAAAACAAAACAAAAAAACATGTTTTTTGAGCCGCATACTCACCTCAATGTAAAATTATTGCTAACACTTAGTCTGGCACTGCTCAAAACCTTTGTAAAACAGGAAAAAATACCAACAGAGAGTGAATACTATAGAACTTGTTTTTATTGTCTACCTGGTATGGTGACAAGAAAATCAACCCCTTATGAAACCTGAAATGTGGCTCTCACAGATGCCAATCAGTGCAATATCCATTTAAGATATAAAACAGTCGTAGTAGTAGTGCAACAGCAAGTGAACATTTACAAACAAAATAACTTTAGTACTTAAAAAAAAATAAAAAATAAAATAAAAAGAATATCGGATTTTTTTGTTTGTTAGTACTCGCCGATACCGATACCAGCATTTTTGTGCGTATCGGTGGCCATGCCGATACTAGTATCGGTATCGGAACAACACTAATCAAAACACTAGTCTATTACGTTACTGTACTCTTATAAACTGTTTAATAACAGTTTCCAATACAAACGGAACCAAATTAATTGTAACAGTAGTTTGAAAAACATTAGTGTAACATACATAATACATACATGCAATTTCAAAGTACAAATATAGTGTTGTCAGGGCTTGACATTAAGCTTTTTCAGTGAACTTATCTATAACTTTGCATACCTGCATTCTTATGAATATGTTGGTTTTGTTTTTTATGAAATACGTGCTTTAGGGAGGGTATTAAGTTATTTAACATGATGGCATATATATTTACATGTGAATAAAATATGACTAAAAAGGTATTGTCATTGTTGTTATTTGTATTTTGTACTGTGCAGCCAAAAAGGCTATCGTAAATCTTTGAGCAAGTAACGTTATTTATACTTATAATATATACTATACTATATATATTATATTAGTTTACTCAAAGATCTACGATAGTGTTTTTGGCTGCATGGGGTTGCCAGATTTCTAGCACGACTGAATGACCAGCCAAATTGTACACACGTTGTATAGACACTGTCCACTGAAAACCGGACATCTGGCAACCCAAGATTAATATTTACTCTACTGTACGTACGTTGTTAAGTGAAATGCATTATATATGTCCTCAGTTGAATATATTGTGTTTATCCTATGCCCAGGTTAATGATGGGATGCAGTGCTGTTGTTGTACCACTGGGGGGCGCTGCATAAGACTGCAGGCTTGTGTGTTGTTAATATGTTGATGTGTTGATGCACTTGTCCGAGTTGTTGTCTACCATTCTAAGTTAGCTCGGCTGAGCGAAAGAGTTTTATTCCTTTTGGTGAGGAGAAAATAAAACCATGCCCGAGGGCACAACAGTTCATCGTCTCCGATATTGATTCTCCCCGAGTGCAACGTAGGTGGAAGCTGCCATCATAAACGTTAACATACGTGTATGTAATTTACCGGTAACCTGAATGGATGAAATGGATGACGAAAAGCTCATAACTTGTCAACCAGTCAACCTGACATCTTCAATTGTGGATGGAGCAATCATCTATTTTAACGGTTTGACAGTCAAGGGCAAGATATGAACATCACCATCAGCCAGCCACTACACCTATATAGCCCACAGCTGCCACTATACACATTACTAGCTATACGAATTACTGCATGCATGATTTATTTCCGTGTCATGCCACTTAGCTACACGGCCCATCTCACATACAAGACGCCTATATTACATAATAATAACAATCGAGCATGTAGGCACAATATGTCCAGTTGTATCTTGTAGAAATTGTGGAAGCAAGGCAAGCAATATTGGTAGAGCCTATTGTAATCAGCCTGCCTGGTCCGACTACGTAACAATTGATAATGGAATGTTGTGGTGCGACAAAATCGCATCGCACGCCGTGTGCATTGGGATGAGATTTTCTCATAGACTTCAATGGTGTGAGTTGAAAATCGAATTTTGCGGTGCGACAAAATCGCATCGCACGCCGTGTGCATTGCAATCGAATGCTGTCAACATTCGAAAAAAAATCGCACGCCGTGTGCATTGGCCTTAACTGGTCTGTCTCACACATTATTGGGAGTTGAGACAAATATTTGGCATTAGAAAATAAATATTTGGTTAGAAAGCTGAGATTCTCAACAGTTGATCTGAGTATCTGAAAATTATGGAGTAAGTCACGTCTGAGGTCTGAAATTAGGGAACATATAAATTGACACAAATCCATTGGTTAAGAGTTTTAATTTAATTAATTTAATTTTAATTTAATTTTAAATGTTTTACTTATTAAAAAACAAAACAAAACAAAAAACTCTTAACCAATGGATTTGTGTCACTTTATATGTTCCCTAACTTCAGACCTCAGATGTGACTTACTCCGTCATTTCCAGATATATCTGGAGTAGGTCTGAGTAATTTTTTCCCCAGGTCAATGTTGTTTCATTGCCCCTAAGGGAAAACAGTTGTCTTACTTGCAGCTAAGATGAGGTCCCTGTTGAGACTGTAGGTCATCAGAGGCTCCGATAGACTCCTGTGGACACACACACAATCAGGTAAACAAGTACTGTACAAGTACTGCAACACACACACCTCAAACTCGAAAAAGCTTTTACACAACTAGCACAACTTACTGCACAAAAGTACTACTCATACTCCATATAGTGATTTCTCAATATCATAAATCGCCTTCCAAATCTGAAATTCGATTCGATTCCATTCAATTAAACTTTATTGTCATTGCAGAGTACAAGTACCAGACAACTAAATGCAGATTAGCATCTAACCAGAAGTGCAAAATAGCGATATTAAAAACATGATAGAGATAGGTACAGTATGGCAAGTACGGTCGTTAGAGGTATATCTACAGTTATGAGCTTGAGAAATGAGATGTGAACACTCTGGTGTAGAGGCACCAAAGACCTTGACTGAGGCACCAAACAGCTGCTTGGCCTCTCAGAGATTATCCCTGTCTGTGAGGACAGATGCCCTGTGAGTAAATCATGAGGGGTATTGGGGGAGAGGATAAAACGCCGGCCTTGAGGAACAAGAGGCCTTGTCACTGAGTACTTCAAACAGCAAACAATTATATTAGTCTTGTAGAGCCATGGGGGGGGCAGCCCTCTCATCCTCAGCCAGCTTGTATGATTAGAACGTTTCATATATTTCTAATCATGATACATCACTTGAAAAATTTTTTACGATACCGAATACTATTTTGTATTAAAGCATAGAGTATACCAGCTGGACAATACTATAGAAGTATTCGCTGAGTGAGTAGTGGTGTGTGTGTGTGTGTGTGACTGATGCAGAGTGAGTGAGGAGTATGTTCGCTGAGTGTCTCAGTGGTGTGTGTGTGTGTGTGTGTGTGTGTGTGTGTGTGTGTGTGTGTGTGTGTGTGTGTGGCTGATGCAGACCAGACGAGGCCAGACGGAACACTGTACTAGCTGAGGACCAGGACTCACCTGAGATAAAACTTCATGGCACTTGTGACGGTTTTAAAGTCCCAGTCGCTGCTCTGGAAATCCACATCCCCCGGGCATGTTGGGTCTACAGGGACGCGGATGCGCAGATTAAAAACAAACAAGCAAAAGTAGAGTCATTATGGATGGGAAATGACATAACACTGATAAGACTAGAGCGTGTGTCTTATGGACAATGGTCATACTTAAAGCGAGTCTCTATGGATCGACAATTTCAAACAATCGAAAACAATTTGAATTCTGCTACGTATGCGTATGAGACGTAGTGCGACACGCGTGTACGGTGCGTCCCAAACAAGCCCCGTGTTTTGATGCATTCCTCCTACCACACTGGATAGACGGAGGGATAGACAGAGGGATAGACGGAGGGAGCAGATGTTAACTAGGTCATTTCCTCACCAAAGAAGGCATTTAAAAGCTTCTGCACTTGGATGTTGCTGCCAACGGTTCTGTACACTCCCTCTTGGGTGACTCCTGAAAGAGAGAGGGAGAGGAGGAGAGAGAGAATGAAAGCGAGAAAGAGAGAAAGAGAGAAAGAGAGAAAGAAAGAAAGAAAGAAAGAAAGAAAGAAAGAGAGGGTGGGGATGAGGTAAAAAATAAAAAAGTGTGTGTGTGGGGGGGGAGTTTCAGTGCAGACGAGAAATTCAGTGCAGTGGAAATGTACTGCCTGCTCCTCCGAGCCTGTATGAACTGGAGTTAAAATGGTGAGGTAGCAGGCAACGCCTTGACAACGCAACATCCAAGCCATTTCCAAATTAATGATTTGCTTCACTGCTCCAAAGGAGAGCTGGAAGTTCGGCGTTATCAGAACACCCAACACATAAATACAGACTGAGAGTTACGGAGGAGGACAGGGGTGAGAAGGCCTACAGGAATCTACAAAAAGACAAAATGTTGAAGAAATGGAAGCAGCTGAATGGAGAGTGTCTCTTATCTGGTGATTTGATGCCACATAAAGTTACATTTGATTAACTACATATTACTATTCTTCTTTATTTGAAGGAAATCAAATGGTCTTTGTGTATCATTGATATAAACAAAGTAAAACTGAGCTGCAGTACAATAAGTTGTTATGGTGAACTACATGCCAAGGTTCTTACTTTCCGAGCAGAACAGCGTTTTGGAGTCAGTGTTTTTATTTACTGCCAGCCTCTGGGTAAAAGGCTCATTTGGGTTAGCAGTGAGGCATCGACTTTACTCACTCAAACCATGACTCATCTCTGCCCTCTACAGGACAAAGAGGCGAACTGGTTTGAAATCTGATTAACATAAAATGTGTGGCAAATAATAGAGACAATTCATGCTGTGCTCTAAAAGCGTTCTGGTAACTTACCTTTAGTTTCAACATAGTTTATGCACTTCCTCACAAACTTGAATCCAACGTCATTCAATTCCACTGTGGAAGACAGTAAGTAACATGAGTAGATTCTACATGCACCAGAACAAAAATATGAATCTACAGGTTATGGGGATTTTTTTGTATACAACACATTAATAAATATGTTCATATCATATGTTCAATGAGTGAAGATGTAGACATTTTACTTCACATCACTGCAATAAACCAATTCAAAACATTAAGAACGCTGGTGATGGTACATACTTTCAGCTTGCTTGTGAATTGGGGAATGATAAATCTGGAATGAAAGGACAATGTAAAATGTAAAATAACAACAAACCCAAACTTTTTTTTTTAGAGGATTTTTTTTATGAGTGAATTACTACCGTATATATGTGCCTGAATGTAAAATATCATTTGAAAAATAAAAAGGAGGATCCAAGATAAGATGCTTATATCAGAAATGGGAGCATCGTGTTGTGGACATGACATCTCTCTTAAACACAATGCCTTCACAATGCACACTAGTCAATGGTCACGTGTAGTGGACTTATCCTTTCAATTGACTGCATGTAACTGTAAAGGGTGCTGTCAGCCACTCCAGTAGGGGGCAGCAGTGAAACTCACTGGCTCTTTCCCATCCATGGCCTCAATCCATAACTTCCTGTTCCCCTCCGAAGGAGCCTGGAGCGTGACAGGTGTGTTTCTATGACAACAGTAACAAGTGCCACTTTTATGACAAGGAACCGTTGCTTTCAGTCCATTTGGTCACAAGAACTGTTTTTGTACTGCTGCCATATGCAACTGTCCCTTGACGATGAGCTGGTTACAGTCTAATAATAGTCATAATATTATAATAGTACATGCCAATTAGCTGACGCTTTTATCCAAAGTGACATACATTGCAGTGAGTGCATACATTCTTCAGTATACTATAAGGTCCCAGCAGGATAGCCACAACCTGTAAAGCATTGTTAGTGCCATTGTTAGCGCCATTGTTAGCGCCATTGTTAGCGCCATTGTTAGCGCCATTGTTAGCACCATTGTTAGCGCTCTACCAAACTGAGCCACAGAGGACCTAAGCTTTCCACTGATTGAAATGTCAGTGTCTGGTTGGTACCCCTGGGCTGGGCATATCGTACAAACTGTTTAATAAATATGAGATCATGGTGTTCCCTTTCCCTGAAATAACAGAGTTGGCCATCTGCTTCCAGGAGGAGCTTGCTGCCAACTGGTTGTTTGGGCTACGATCCATTCTGAACCCATGCTCGGTGTCCTTGTAAGACCACCTGTTCACATCGCTCTGACTTCACAATCAAAACTGCTTTAAACCTGTTTATCCCACAAGGCATTTTTTTTAATGTTATTATTACATTACACAAAAAGTTTCAAAGCGATTATGTGGGTTTTTTCCTACTCACCTCTCGTAAGTTTCAATCTCAAAACAGAAGCGCTTGTCGATGGACTCCGTCTTCCGGCGGATGCAGGATTTGAGCTTGAGCTCTGTAGGGCCCTGGAACAAAACGCAATGTTTGGTAGTTATAGTTTAGTTTATTAGTTTATAGTTTTGTGGACAGTCCCCGTTAATTAACAGCAGTAAAGCAGGAAATGGAGCAGCTTTCGCCTACATGGCTAATTTCCAGCTGTAGTCCCCGGCAAGTTGTTAATATGCAACATAAAATACATTAGTTAAAAGAAGAGGTAAGATGCTCAATGCTAAGTGGGATGCTTGGGACAACCCAACTCTGACATTAACCCCCACTGAAGTTGATATTTCAAACAGTTAGGGTTGGGGTAGGGATAGAGATAAGGGTTAAGGTTACAGTAAGGGTAGGGTCATCCCAAGGATCCCACTTGAGCTACTGGGAGAGAGGGCTTTTCTCTAGATTACAGTCTTGGATATTGTGGAGAAAAACGAGGACAGAAGAGTCAAATAGCCTACACATACAACGTCGTGTGAGGGCCAAGAACAGTGTATGCTTTTAATCAATGTCACCGGGATGAAACAGCAGAGATTGGGACAGATGTTTCGAGTTGTTATGACAACTTGGCTACCTGTTTGGTCGCAGGTTTCTGTTCAACAGGGACCATGACAAACAGCTTGCTGTCTTTGTGATACTTGCAGTAGTATTTCACCCATGAAACACCCAAGGCCCCTGCGTCGGAGACAGTGAGGGGAGGGGGGGGGTTCCGGTCCAGTTAGAATTCAACAATTCAAAACATTAAGAGAAATGCACGGTTTCATATATGGATATATATATATATATTGCACTCACACTTCTCCTGAGAGTACAGGTAACCCTCAATGGTTGGCTGACCATGCATTTTACAGATCTGGGATGGGTGTTTCATTCTCTTCATCAGCTCCTCCATCTCCTCACGAGTGCTCTCAAAGTGGTTCCGTGTCTGCAGATCAAAACACACACACAGGGCCATTGTGGATGATGTGGTTACTGGGAATTCCTATTACTCTTATTGCCACCCACTCGTACATCCTTGTCTCAATTTAGTCTTCACTTCAGAGGAGCCAAAGTATTTCATCAACTCCCATCTCATTTATTTGACCTCTCACCCTACTTGTTCAGGTCAAGGCTGTCAAACAACACCTATTCCTTGATCACAATTGTGACTGCTCCTGGTGTTTCTGGACACCTCTCGGAAATGAGAAAGACGTCAAATTCGTCTTGAAAGTTTTTTTTTTTTTTTTTCAGATTTCCGTTTTTTTAGCTAACATTCAACTCGAAGATGTGAAGTACCCACTCGTTATTTTTCCGAACAGTTTTACGTTCATTAAATAAGTGTAATCTATAACACAATGACTTCGTTTCTTGTTGTTTGATGGGGATTCATTATCTTTGATGGGGATTTTCTGTGCTTAGTGATTTTCGGTGTAGCAACTTTCAAATACTCATGTCGTCTTCAATTTGTTTCCGATTTCAATGTATGATGCATCATTTGAAAGCTTACAATCTGTAGTTTAAGCACATGTAAAAAACTGAAAAATGATTTCGCCTACAGGTAGCCCTTTTCATTGGGCTGTGTCACAATTGATTTACCTCATTTGTTTCTCTCATGTCAAGTTTACTATGTAGACTTATCTTTACTTTAATTTCTCATGTTTCTCCCGTTCTTTTGTTTGTTTTTGTTTTTTGTTTTGTTCTTTATTGATCTTTGTTTTGTTCTGTCATTTTAATATTTTTCCTTGATTGATTCTTTCATGAACTGTTAATCAAATTCTATGATCAAGGGAGACGCTCGATAAACCCCTCAGGGTTTCTTGTCTTCCTTGCACCTACTCTACCTATGATGTATTACGGTTATTGTATGGATTAATCATTTTTTACTGTGTGTAAAAATGACAGCTTTGTGGAAGGCATTTTGCAGGCACCATCACAAGAATCATCATAACATCATCAGGTTCTATTTCTTATTCTCCTGAGGTTCATCGTCATGATCGTTCATGTTTTTGGACTCGCGCCATCGACACCCAACTCACGTTCTGCAAGCTCAGCTGCAGCTCCTGCTTGTAAGGCATGAAGTCCTGAGTCATCTCCACCGTCAGGTTATTGAGAGTGAGTATACTGTGTAGAAAGGCCAGCACCTGTCCAAAAAAAAGCATACAGATCATGTTGTTAGTGATAGCTGGGCCGAGATGGCTAGAGAGAGCAGTTCAGACAGTTCATCATCAGGTTTCACACTCCACACCCCGGGGAGGCAGGCCGGGCGAGGGTCGTGACCTGGAGCGGGCGACAGTTCGTGATGTTAGAATTATAAGGTTCTATCTCCATTTTTGGTCAAAATTGAGTTTTTTACATAATCTGATCCATTAGGTGTTTATTAATGCCTGTGTGGTGTTATTTTTAAAAATGTTTACATTTTTTAGTTCCATCCAAGGTTCCATCTCACAAAACATAATGGAATGTAAAAACTTTGACGCTCAATATCTCTGAACTACCCTAAACGGAGATAGAACCTTATCATTCTAAGCTCACAAGTTGTCTGTGTGCCAGGTCTGTGCCAGGCCAAGTTGGACATTATTCTTTGGGATTCTGTTGCGTGTTGCACATATTATCACGTGTCACGTCCCGTGAATAACTATCGTTTGCTTGGAAGAAGATGTAGTTGGCCCAGGATCCTGTTGAGAAGGCACACTGCCTCCCCAGGTCACATGACATCCGACACGGTCGGCATACTCTCACGACTCAAGGAATACCTCCTACCTGTAGACTACAATTCTCTTTGAAGTGACGTTTCATGATTCAGTAGCCTTGTGTAAAAGACCTCTGTATCGTCAAGACTAGTTCTAGATACACATGTATTACTACACCATGGCCTTGCCATTCGTTTGGCCATAAAAACCAAAGGGTGGAACCCCTAACTCCAGATCCATATGCATTTCAACTCTGTGATTGATGTCAACGGGCAATGATGGGGAGTAACTTCCGTGGATCTCAAGTTAGAATTCCACCTAAAGTAAGTAACTGTTTCCTGACATGTGGTTATGGTAATGTTGTGTGCAGCATATGTGACACATTCTAACGCTTAGGTCCTCATGTCAGGATCTGATGTAAGGATCAGACTTTTCTTACGAAAAAAGTGAATCCATTTCCACGTTGTTGAAAATCAACGACACATCGCTCGTCAACTAACACAGCTTGTTGTGTGAGACTGCTAACAATGTAAAGTAGTGTTATAGTTAACTAGGTAGCAGTGGGGATTACTCACCCAATCCATTTCGTTGCAGTATTTTGGCTTGACTAGCGAGTTTGCGTTGTGATTCTCAACACCGTTGAAACGTAGTTCCGTGTTTCAAAAGAAAAGTCAGAAAATTTTGATTGGTTGCGGACCAAATGATCAGACTGTGTCACGTATGGGCCTTTACCATCATGTGTCACACGGTAACATACAATAAGCAACAGAGTGTGTCTGTGTGTCTGTGTGTCCAATGAAGCACACTGGGAGCAACAAGGGAAGTGTGAGAGACGAAGAGGAAAGCACTCACAGGCTCCACCACATCAAACTTCTTCCTGTCCTGCACCTGCTGGATCTGGTAGACATACTCCACCGACGACTCGTAGAAGTTCAGCCTCTCTTTGTCCAGGAGCTCGTCCGCCTGCGAGGAGAAAGCAGTGATATATTTTTTTTATGATCAGAGACAGCAAGCTGATTTGTCCAGTGATCAAGGAGCATTAAAGATAATGGAACTAATCAGAAGGTTACAAGTTCAAATCCCACCTGGGAACACCACCACTAGTGTGTAAATGACTCCAGGGACACTGTCCTTGTAATCTCTAATTGTAATCTCTAAAATTGTTAAAATTGTGAGGGTCTGTTGTTGAAGCCTTATTCAATCACATCTAGCAGGCTGGAAAGGTTTTGCAGGCGATGGCTTATCCCTGATAACAGTAGGAGAGGTGTTGTTTGCACACTAAAGCTCTACCCTGAGCGGGACGGGGCAAAGCAAACAGTCGATCACACTCAGTCGGAACGACTCTGTTGACTCTGTGTTCTCTCATGCGGTTACGCGGGGCGAACACTGGGCATGGAGTGTTCAGACGCTATTACTCCAGGGAGAATGGCAGAAGGAGGAAAGGAGATTCCCTATGCGTATCAGAGACCCTATAAAAACAACGTTATTCATTCGGAAATTACATGAACTATTCTCCTTGCGTAGATGGACTCAACTCAACTTGTTGAGTGATTTGTTGATGACATTTGAGCATTTAGCTTGATTTTGGTTGTTCAATGTTTTTCATAAAATTCCATTTGTTACTGTTCACTTATGTGGTGCAGCCACAGTCACATAAGTAAACATTAAGTATGAATGATTTACTGAGCGGGCGTTTTTTTTTAAAACCACACGCGTTGTCCACCTACTTATTGATTCACTGTGAGGGGTTCTTTCACTCTCAACATGGATAAAAGTACAATAAGCATTCTTCAGGTGGGGGTAGATTATCTATTCAGACATTATAGCCAATATGTGGGACTGTCGGTCTGATCTGAAAAAAAAGAATAAATTGGATTCTCAAAAGAATCTGCCGGGCCATATATTATTGCTGGCGGGCCAGTTCTGGCACTAGGGCCGCCTGTTGCCGACCTATGATCTAGACTAGAGAGTAATAGTTAATGGGATATTTCAACCAAATTAAATATTTGGTTCCTTACCCTGAAAGGAGTCTTTAAACAAGGACAGAGTTCAAACCACACATGCCAATCTAGGGTCCATTGACTTGCATTGGTTTTGGTTAAAAATGCTAACAATTAGCATTCAGTAACAGTAGCACAGATTAACAGAACCGAAGTGTTGCTTGAAGTCTGCCCTTGTCCATAGACTCCTTTCACGATAAGGAACCAAATATGCGCTTATATAATTTGGGTGAGCTATCCTTTTAATGTAGCATGTTAAACACTCCTCTTACATTGTATGGAAAGAGAAAAGATCTAAATGTGTTTTCCACTGTCCTCTCCATAGGAAATGTACCAACCTCCTGAAGCTGAGTCTCCTTCTTCTTAGCAGACAGGTTCAGATGTTTATCTAGTTGAGAGTAATATTTTTCACTCTCCTTCTCAAACTTCTTCCTCCTTTCCTGAAAGAAAAGATTCAAATTGATTATTTTTTTTAAATGGGGGGATCCAAACTGTATCATTTGTGAACAACAATCATAATAAAATTCACCCTAGTAGTATAGTCCAGTGCTTCTTCTGAGAAGGTCCACCGGTAGGAATGCTAGGTGAATTGCTAGGCACAAGTTGTGGCACTGGACTGGGTGTCAATCATTATAGATGGTCTTGCCTACAAGCTTGAAATGGCTTTGCATCTCCTTGCAAGAGCCTCAGCAATGTTCATCTGAAATGGATGACTAATGTTAAAGCTCTCCATGATCCATTTTGGACTGAATTGAAAAGAAGAGAACGCACACCACAGGAAAACTGGGCGAGGTGCTGGCAACGGAGCAAATTCCAATTGAAAGAAATAGAAGCCGTACACTCAGGTTCCAGATGCAGAAAGGGTGGTTTGTTAGGACAACGGTTTCGGCCGTAGCCTTTGTCAAGTCTTTAATCACACTTTTTGCATCTGGAACCTGAGTGTGCGGCTTCTATTTCTTCCATTTTGGACTGAACCATCACTGCCTAGTCAGAGAGGATCCAGACCAACAGTCTGAGATGAGTACCGGTAAGCTACCCCTATTGGAAAGCAATTTCTTTTTCTTTTTTTTTGTGATAAATTTGTTATTATTATTTCTTCAGGGAATGGTACAAGGGAGTGGTAGCATATAAATTAACAAAAAGAGAAATAGAATAACAAAAATCCATAAACCTTCCACCCCCCCCCCCCCCCTCCTCCCACAAATGTCCCTCCCGCCACATACCTCCAACCCACCCACCCAATCACAGCCCCCCACCCCCCACCCTACAGGACTCTATTTTTTCATTCAAACCTTTATTTAAACTCGTAAATTACTGAGGTTGCCCTCATTTACAGTAGCAACGAGCATTCACTCAACATTTAGTTTAGCCTAATAGTAGTGTCTTAAGAATGGTTATAGTTTGGTCCCAGCAAGAAATATTGTCAGATATTGCCTGATGCCTGTTGGCTATCCAGTGTTCCATGCTGACTATGTCTAAGAAGTCTAAGAAAGCAATTTCTATGTATTTGCTACAAATTATACTTCATTGAACTGGGAAGTGCAGAATCCATATACAGTGCCTTCGGAAAGTATTAAGACCCCTTCACTTTTAGTGCTAGTAAAGTGGTTGTGAGCTTAAGATTTGACATGTGCGGAGCACTGAAACCATCCGGATGATATCCAGACAAGGAATAAGAGGCAGCCACGGTTTTCCATTGGCGTCTTTCAAAAGCGTTGACGTCTCAGATGATTTCTGTCTCCCTAGAGGGTATTCTTTTTTCCACTGACATGGACCGGCACATTCCTTCAGTCCTGCAGCAGCTACTGTAACTGTATACTCCATCAGTACACTTACTGATCTCTCTGTTCATTTATTTGAATAGTTTTTCTTTGTTTGTACATTTTAAAACACACACACACACACACACACACACACACACAAGCGCACGTGCGCACACACACACACACATTTTAGTATCTTTATTTGCGTTCACATAAAAATAGAATAAAATTCTTGAACACAAACATTAGTAGCTGCATCAGCATAGGACAACACAGTTGCTCAATGTGTTTCAGTCTGAGTCTAAGGGTACAGGTAACACCGTCTCCTCCATATGTGCCGGCTACCAATTATTGCACACACACACACACACACACACACACACACACCCACACACACACACCCACACACACACTAGTTTAAAACAAGTCTGACTTAAATGTCATGCTAAATCAGTGCACGTGCGCACACACACACACACACACACACACACACACACACACACACACACACACACACACACACACACCCACTAGTTTAAAACAAGTCTGACTTAAATGTCATGCTAAATCAGTGGGCAGGTGTCATGGTGTCATGGTGTCATGGCAAGCTTCCCACTGAATGTTCACAGTCAGCAAATCTAGAGAGGCTGGTGGAGGAAGTAAGGCCGTCACCTCAGTAGCACATCCAGTAACAGTTTATGCACCGTCAGATCCTGTTTACCTGCTGTACACCACATTCACTCACTATTTAAAAGGAAGAGTGTCAAGGAAGGAGTGCTGCATGAGCTCCAGACTGACGAGAGATATTCATGATAGTCATGTCAACAATCTAACCATGGATTTACTGTTCATGAATAATAAATGAAAAGGTGTGTTTTGAGGAGTGTCTTTGGGTGCTGTAGCCCAGGGTTGATCCCGTAAGTCATAATGTAGATTTAATATAGGGATGCTCCGATCTGGATTTTTGGGGCCGATACCGATCACCGATATTTTTCCTCAAGATCAACCGATACCGATACCGATACCGATTTTTTTAAAAATACATAACTGTAGGCCTACTGACTGGATAGCCTACATATTTTTTGCTTTTTAGACAAAAGTTTTGATCCATTAGGCACCAAGCAAACGCAGACCCATTTTTATGGCATAGTAAAAGTCTGGCCTATCACCCAGTTAGGGCCTGAAGCCCAAGTCAGTGATATGGCTGTATAAAAGACATCATAAACGTGGCCTTCATGGTTTACATACTGTTACATCCTCCTATGTTTTCTGTTCAGTTATCTGTCTTCCCCAGGAAAAAAAAAAAAAAAAAAAAAAAGATCGGTTTTTGCGATCGGCCATTTTTGCCGATCACCGATCGAGTCATTTGGAGTGAAATCGGCCGATTTAAATCGGTGGCCGATAAATCGGAGCATCCCTAATTTAATATCTAATAATAGATGTTGTGTTGGCACTGCTATCGATACCTATTATTGCTACAATGCAGCAAAGAAATTGCTTTATTCTTTTTTTTATATCTATTATCTGTGGAAAGAAATACTACTAGCATAAAGATTCAAGAGGAACTCACTTTCGTCACTCCTATTTGCTCCTTGCGAAACTTCTCAAGTGGCTTGATGAGCAGATCACAGGCATTCTCAACCTGAACAAGGAGAAAACATGAAACTCTGTTAACCTTTTGGCAACAAAAAAACCCTAATCTTATCAACCCTAAACATCTAATCTTATCAAAATCCCACTATTAGGGAACCTTATGTGTATCATTATGGAGGAAGGCACAGCAAGAAGGTGGGTTACAAGTGAATAGAGGCCTAGAAATGAACATTGTATACCCTTTCTCTCCAGCAGAGAGCATCGCATTCAACCCACAAAAAGAGCCGCAGCTGTAATCAAAGAACAGCTGTGTTTAAACCCATCGGCATCCAGAAACCCCAGTCCAACAGGATCTGCTGCCTTTTAGTAATGTATTGTGTTGTTAATAGTCATGACGTTATCATCTGTATAGCACAAGGAGGGTGGAGTTCCCTCTGGAGCACCTGAGGTAAGAATGCTTTATCACCAAGGAAACAGGATCGGCAACAAAAAAGCGAAAAGGAAACTCTGAATTCTCAGAAGTACACGAGCCGCTGAGTCAGCCATTTGTGAGTTTGTGCACTTCAATGCAGCACGGTTGATGATCAGTACAACGTAGGACAGCGACTGAGGCTTCATCAACAGTGGTTCTAAGAGGTACGGGGGGTGGGCACACTAGCCATAGGAAACAGGCGTAGGTGAGATACCCTTGGGTATACATTACATCACGTAGGATCATCTATGTTAAATACATTAGGCAAAGGAGCGGCTGTCATTATGTAGAATTGTACACTGGTAGGGTCTCACTTTATTCATTTGTTTCTTTGGGTTGACACCGCTCATAGTCTGCCTGTTGTCCTATGGCTTGTGTTTTTGTACCTCACCACCATTTGTTTATTAAATCATTGCACTTTAGTTTTTTCGTGTTGTGGCATTTATTTAGTTTTTCCCTCCCACATTACAAGTGGCAACATATTACACCCTTTATGTTACGGCTCCCCCTACACCCCCTAGACGTAGAGCCATACAATCTGGGAGTTCGTAACAATGACCCACCAGCATCATCCTGTCATCCTCCACCTCCTGTAGGAGACCAGCAAACTCCTGGAAAGATTCCGCTGAGAACACAGGACGTACAATCAATAAACAACAGGCATGCATTAACTAGCATACAAAGGACATTATAGATGGCAATAGTTGAAGAAATGTTTGGATATTTCGACATGATAATGGTGTCACATTTGCATGTGTTGTATTACTGTCATTACAATGGCGTGGCCTCAAAGTTCCCCTGTGTATTGTGGATTAAATAGTGGAGAAAGAACTGAGGAACTTGAATAAGTAAAGTGTAATGATAAAGGATGTACCACCACTTCCTAATTTCATGAATTGAATTACACATAGCTGTGAGGAACACCCGTATATCTGTTAAGACTCAAAGGCCCAATCCCATTTCAAATGTGTACCCCTACCCCTCGTTTTGGAGTGCCCCTCGCCAACAGAGTTACAAGGGGTAGTGGTTGAAAATATTCCCCAATGAAATGGGATACCCCTTCTGATACACCATCAGTAGTATCATAGAACAGCATGGACGCCTCGCAATTCGTTCACAACTTAAGTTTCACACTATCAATCGATCAAACGAGTCAAAAGAACTATGCTTCATGTCGCCAGTTCATGACAGAATAGTGCTCTGTAGGCTAGCAACCCGTTTTTGTTATGCTTGTTATTAAAAGAAAAGGTCTATAATAAATTGAAATGACTAAAATAGTCATTAAACTAAAATAATACAATGGTTATCATAATTTTCTAAATCTTTATTAATGCAAAAAATAATGACATTTGTGGTTTTCTTTTCCTGCTTGTTATTTTCTTGCAGATGATTAGCAAGGCATTCTGGGATTTTCATACCACTGGCGTTTGTAACTCCATTCGGAGCGTGCATCTGAAAAAACTCAGTTTGCCCTACCCCTACACAATAGGGGAATAGGCTATAATATGCACACTCTTTTCCGCATTCCGACTCTGCCATAAACATATAGTTTAAAGCCCTTTTCCTTTTTACTTGCTGCGGTAGCACAAGATTCCTGGATAAATCGACCCACATCGGTGATTGAAAGCTTCGATAACTCTTGCAGAGAAAACCCCCCCAAAATGGCCATGGTTTTTAAATACGCGCGCCGGTGGGGGGACGTGACACTGGAAATAAAGTACATGACAGAGTCGGAATGCGGAAGAGAGTGTGCATATAGCCTATTGGGACACACCTACCCCTACACGTGAACACGCAAAACAGAGGGGTAGGGCTAAAATGTAGAGCCAAGGGGTGAAATGGGATTGGGCCAAAGTCAACCTGGAAAAACATGTTAGAAGGGCCTGATCAGACCAGTGTCAACAGCCTGTGTCAGCCTGTGACTCAGCTTACCGATGTTCATCTCATCATCTGTCAGTGAATCGCCAATGAAGTCAAACTGGAACACGCTGAGCGTCTGGGAGAACTTCTGGACTGCCACAGAATAACCTAAAACACATCCAACTCATTATCATCAACACAACATGCTTTTGCTTCGGACGTTTTCATGCAACCTAGATAACCATGTCTGTCTAGATTCAAAAGACAACCTAAGAGCAGCTGTTCGCAGTTCAGGAAAGGCCCTGGTATCATGGTTAGACCTGGTCAGAGAAACTCACCATGTTCCAGACATGAAGCAGAGCACACATCACTTCCCGGATCCAGAGTTTCACTAACAAGCAGTCAAATACATATCCTGTTTGAATCTTAATAATCCAAACAATCCGGTTGTGTGTTCCACTACTCTTTCAGCTCAGAGAGCAATTCCAATAGCACAGGTGTGTCAAATGATATTAACCTCAAAGGTGTGTCAGAGGGAACAGTCCAGCAACAACATACCATTTTAAATTTGATTAGATTCAACTTTGTTGTCATTGCAGACGACAAGTACAAGACAATGAAAATGCAGTTTAGCCAGGTAAGGTAGCTATGTACAGTATGGTGTATACAGAATACAGATATATAAATTAGAGGCTATATCAAAAGAGGTAGCCTTTGTACAAATGTGAAAAATATGGTATGTGCAAAGGTAGAATAACAGACATGTTGTGCAGTCTGCAACTCTACTTACAATGACACTTTCTGTTTTTCGACGCAAAAATGCTGGTGAATTGGACTGTGGAATGGAATGTCGGTGGGTCAAACAATGCAAATACTGTTCTGCTCATTTGGTCCTATACCAACACACGCAGTAGATCTCATGGCGGGCAGCGTCCCAGAGATGACGTTTGGGATGAGGACAGGGTGATTACTTTAGGGAAGTACTGGAGCTAGCCTAAAGCCAGCAAGATCCAATCCAACAGTGTGACACATCAACCAAGTTACTATGGAAATAACATTCCAAATATAGTCCTAACAATATCTGACTGATGCATTTTAAAATGTTGCTTCCTTAAGAATTGCACTTGTGATCTGCAAAGGGAGTATTTTCCTCTCTTTATATGTACAATACCACATGTCCATGTTTAGTTAAGAAGAACAAAACAGGAAGGAAACTGGGGGGGGCATGACATGGCATGGGTTAAGACAAAAAACCACAACAACAAAACTAGCCTGCAAAAAAGTGTGATATGTCTTATGACATTGCATTGCACCGCAGAACCATAATAAACACTGTCATTGTAGTGTAGCTTTCTGTGCAAGTGGCCAGTATGAGCAGACGACCATGACAACGGCTTTTGAGTGACTGACAGGCTTCTCCTTGATGTCGAAGAGATATAGTTTCTGTGAGCCTTGTTCACTCATAGACTTACTTCTCCTTTGGTTTGGGGGTCATGTACTCTGCAGACTTCTTTTTGCTAATCGAAATGTAGCCTACTTGAAGAGTAGAAGATGCTCTCCATCTGTTGAGCTACACATGTTCATGCTCTGTATCATTTCTATTTCTTTTAATCAAAATGTATTTGCCCAAAGACATTCCAGGCCTCTAAATTGTCCCTGTGGATGCTCAGTTTTGTCTAGATGTGCACAAACCTTAGAATAGAGCAGGAAATGGTTCAATTATCATCAGATGATATAATAATAATAATAACTTTAATTTCTATAGCGCCTTTAAAAAATAAAAATAAAGTGTTTGTGTTTATGTTTGCTCCTTTCATATTTTCCCTTAAATTCTCAATCAATGTGAAAGCAGTGAAAGTACAATTCTGCAATTTACAGTTTTATGCTGACCTGAACAAAAATGTATTTCCATGTGAGTGTATAATAGCTGTAGCATTCATCTGAAGGCATTTCAAGGGATATAGGCTAGAAGAGAGTTTGCACTAGGCCTGAAACTATTGTAGCATCCAGGTATGAGTGAGTACACACTGTGGCTGCACATTGCCTACTGTGCCACCTGCCCTGTGTGACCACAAGGTTGCTGGTTCAAGCCCTGCAATCGCTGTCCTGGTGGCAGTGGTAGAACAGCTCACGCAGTATCTAGCTTGTGTTGGAAATGGACCTCTGTCCAACATGTCTGTGTGTGCAACTCTTCTCCAGTGTGGGACTAGTCTAGCCTTCTAAACCTAATGGTACAAGTGCACTGCTCCACAATCTGCTGAAGTATAAGTCATACTTCGCATGAAGTTGCTGTTATTCCTGTGTAGTAATGCTGGTATTACAGATTACATAGTACTATAGTCATAGTAGCCTTGACTCACTTGAGTAATCGCTATTACAATAGTTTTTATTTTATTTAATAAAATAATTATAAAATGTTATTGAATAATATGTTTTTTATTAAGAACAGCGTTACTACACAGGGTACAGAGAAGCCCAGTGAATAAGCATTGTTGTTGTTGTTTTAAATCGACATGATGTGGAACAATCCCTCTCTGCAGACACTGTAGATGCAAATGAAATGGAGTGGAACGGTTTGATTTGGGGGATATCCTCCCCCCGGGCACAAACCCTCCACTGGCCAGAAGATGCTCTCCATCTGTTGAGCTTGAGCCACGCATGAATGCTCTGCATCATTTCTATGTCTTTATATAATCGTATTAGCATGTGCATGTCAAGTGAAAGCTTACTGAGTCTTTGTTTTTTGGAAACAATTGCTCAACCATGCCAAAACAAAAGAAGTTCCTCCCAACAGGCTATGCCTTGTTGCGAGCACCACCGCAGAGCAGACACTATCTATATCTCATCAACATACAGCCTAGATAGAGGATCATGCTTACCCTTGATCGCAGTGATGACATTGTTTCCATCTTTGATGACATCCTTGAGAAATTTACTTGTTCTTTCCAATTCTATTTCATAGCATTTCAGTCTTTCTCTAAAATCCGGACTGTCCCGATAGCAGTCGCTGAACTCAAGAGGCGGGTGCCCCATTGCCTATTTCTGAAATACCCTATTGCACAGAAGATGTTGGAATGAGATGTATTTGAATTAAAACACCGAATCGCTACAGACCCTGTCGATTAATCATCCTGACATGCTGTGATCCGGTTACTTTTCCACGTTGAGATTTGCAATGAATGCAGAAGAACCCTTACATCCGTCAAACTGCGGTCCCTGAGATCCTAATTTTTTGGGTGCTTTCATTTGATGCAAACCTTTAGTTTAGGGAGGCCAAACAAATCTGTTGAAAGCTTTTTCTGACATATGTGTCTTCCTCTTGCTTATATCCTAGTCCGTTTTTATATGTCATAAAGGTATTTTCCTTGGAGCTACTCTTTCCTTGTTGCGGTGAGTGAACTGAGAGGGAAAAGCAGGCAGGGCTTGGCAAAAAACCTCCCTCCTCCTCTCACACCCTGGCCCAACATTGAGCTCTTAAAGGAGTATACTACACTACATGGCCAGTGTCGTATTCTATGTAGATTTCCTCCCGTATTTTAATTAAATAAAATGCTATATTCGAAATTGTCTTTGTGAACTACTTTTCTTTTTATTTGATATAGAAAGAGCCGTTAGTGGTGGAACGACGCCGGCGTACCCTTACAAAAACACCGCAAGCGTCATCCTCAGCAGCGCGTGTGTGTGGCGGAACTGCTGCGGCTGTCCACACTGTGGCTGCGCGAAAAACAATAAGCGAGTCTTATCACTAGATGGCGCGGCGCGGCAGCCAGCGTGACATCCTTGAGACGCGCATTGTATGCCTGCTCTCACCCGTTAACATGGGCGCCGAAATGATATGAAACCCACACGCGCTGCTGAGGTTGACGCTTGCGGTATATTTTAGAGGAACGACGCAAGCGTGAATTTTGCGTCATCAAAACATTGTGGTGACGTTTCATATCCGTGTAGACTGAGAAAATGGCGGAAGTGGATGTGTCAAGTAAACCTTTGGTAAGATAAAGAAGATATTTCATGCGTTTTAATGGAGTGTTGCATTTGTTCATTTATTGCTTTTCTGAGCAGTATATTTGGATATCCATAGAGCGTTTTGGCGTTAATAGTGTTATTGTTGAATACAAAATTAAATACTTGGAAAATGTCAACATCAAGACGGGTCAGCTAGCAGCAACACCACGACTACCTGGCTAACGTGATCTTATCCATTATTAGCTAGTTAGAAACATATATATATATATATTATAGACAGTAGCACTTATTTTGTTTTAACTTGATCTTCCATTGATGTTGAATGTTGTGATGTTCTGTTGGAAGGATCAGCTAGTGATAGCTACGTGTCAAAAATAGTCAGATCTCGGTGGAAATAGCTATCTTTGTAAACATGTGAACGCATTGTCATTTCTGCAAGGTAGTATACCCATATGTAACTATTGTCCAGTTTGCAGGTTTGTCAGATGTGTCCATCTCAGGGGACATCCCTGTTGAGGGGGAGATCAACGTGCCTGTCGGCTCGCCTAGTCGACAGGATGACGAATACTCCACTCTTGATGAACCTGTCAAAGATACTATTGTAAGATTTTTTTCATAATATTTCAAATGAATGTAAACACGATCACAAGTGTACTTTCCTTTTCCCCCGCTTGTTCAGTTTGGTTCCACTAACTGATTTAGTCATATGAAATAATCCTTCTACAACAGAATCAACTGTGAATAAAGTTTAATCTAATCGAATGTGTCTCGTTGCAGTTGAGAGATCTTAAAGCAGTCGGGAAGAAGTTTGTTCACGTGATGTATCCTAAGAAGAGCTCGGCACTTCTTCGAGACTGTGAGTATAGTTTTCGGAGTTATGTTTTTGCAACACAATGAGCAGTTGTAACATTATGGTAACCATACATGTTCAGTAAATGATGGCATATCACCAAGTCAGGATGACTGGAAATGTGTACTACTAGTACTAGTTGCTAAATGTGACTGTAGTTGTAAATGTATCAAGCGTTCTGTTTGTTAACTTCCTTCTCTTTTCAGGGGATCTATGGGGACCGTTATTGCTTTGTGTGACACTGGCTCTGTAAGTGTTAATGTTTTAATGTATTCAGAAATGCAGTGCCCTCCATGCGTACCTGTATTGGGAATGATTTTTTCTTCTTTTGGCTCTTCAACAGTTTGGATTTGAAATCAAACAATGACTGAGGTTAAGAATTCTCATTCTCTAATTCAGCATTGTTTTTGTTCAGTTTGTTTTCACTATTTACAAATGACAATATTTGAATACATAGTCCCCCTATTTCAGGGCACCAATAGTATTGGGAACATTTTCTAGACAGTTGTTTCTGGATAGTCAGGTGTGTTCTGCCACGTAATGTGTGCAGGCATATGAGAGCTGTCAACTATTCTACCCTTTGCGTTTGACTTTGGAGTCTGCCATTGGTGTCTGTCAACATGAGGACCAAAGAGATGTCAGTGAAAGTCAAGGAAGCCATTATGAGGCTGAAATATCAGAAAATAGCTAAAACCCTAAACCTACCAAAAGAACAAGTTTGTAGCATCATTAAAAAGAAAAAAGCACTGTTGAGCTCAGCAATCGCGAATGACCTGGTAGGCCAAGGAAGACCACAGTGGATGACAATGCTCACCGCAAAAAAAAAACTGTCCCACCGATCAGGAACACCAGGAGGTAGGCGTGAGTGAATGTGTCAGAGACTACCATCTGTCTTTTGGACAGTTAAGACAAACATTATGATGTACCAGAGTGATTTGCCAGAGGAAAGTTTGGAGCATACCACCTCATCTGTGAAACATGGTGTGGAGGCGGGGGGTGTTATGGTTGGGGCATGTATGTATTGATGATGTCACTGCTGAAGGCAGCAGCGAAATGTACAGAAACATAAACATCTTGTCTGCTGAAGTACAAGCAAATGCTTCCGACATCAATGGACAGCGCTTCATCGTACAGCAGGACAATGACCCCAAACATATTGCCGTAGCAACTAGGAGGGTTTTCAGGACAGAGAAGTGGAAAGTTCTAGAGTGGCCATTAAGTCAACCTCTAGATTTAATGTAAAACTAATTGAACAGGCATTTCATTTGCTGAAGAGGGGATTTAAGGCAAAAAGACGTCAAGATTAGAGCATCACAACAGAAGATACCCAGTGTTTGGGTCGGTTTTCGAGTGCTTCGTTTGGACATTATGATTTTTTCCTAATACTTTTGGTGCCCTGAAATGGGGAGGGGAAAAAAATGGAAAAACCTTTTCTAAATGGTGAAACCAATCTGAACGAAAACTGTTGAATTACGTTGAAACCGTTGAAAAACGTTGAATTAAAACTGTAAATCTCTGATTCATAGTAATTGTTTGATTTAAAATCCAAACTGTTGGCATATCGAGCAAAAAGAAAAACAAATGTTTCCTTTTCCCATTTCTTACAGAATGAGACTGGTTCCACTGGTGTTGACTAATGATGAAAAAAAAACAGATAAAACGTACTGTTTTTTCATAATTCAATTAAATTCAATTCAACTTTATTCGCCATGTGCAGTGCACTAGGAACATGACTGGGTATTCTACCATGCTGAACAAGCTACAGTACATACAACAGCAAGACGACAATACAACAATACTCAAGACAAAATATACAGTACCATTATGAGTGAATAATTGTACTGTACAACTTGGTGCAAGAACATGTAATGTGCAAGGTGCAATGATCAGGAGTTATTGAGGAGGGCCGTGGCTTTGGGGAAGAAACTGTTCAAGTGGCGTGATGTTTTTGACCTGATGGCCCTGTACCGCTATCCAGAAGGGAGTAATTCAAACAAGCTGTGAGTTGGATGTGAGGGGTCAGCCACAATGCGTGCATTGTAAGGGTTTTAATTTTGAAAGTATTAATTCAGAGGTTCATAGGTTTGGCATATTAACCTATAGTGTTTATGGCTTTGATAATACTAGCATAGCCTAATCAAGTCTCTTGTCATTTCCTCATAAGACCCAATGCAAAGCTAGGTAAGGCATAGACAGATGAAGATGCTGTGTTAACGGCTGTGGCACAGTAGGTAGAGTAGCCGCCTAATGATCACAAGGTTGGCAGATTGGCGGTTCGAGCCCCTGCTGGCCACATGTCAAAGTGTCCTTGGGCAAGACACTGAACACCAAAATTGCTCCCAGTGAGCGGGCCGGCGCCTTGCATGGCAGCTTGCCGCCGTTGGTGTGTGAATGTGTGTGTGAATGGGTGAATGAAAGGCCGTTGTAAAGCGCTTTGGAGCAGCAAAAAAGGCGCTATATAAGTGCAGTCCATTTACCATTTACCCTCCCGTGTCCCAGAATGCTGCAGGGGGGCTCGGCGGACAGTAAAGACGACGGAGGGCCTCAGTTTGCAGAGGTGTTCGTGATCATCTGGTTCGGCTCGGTCATCATCACACTCAACTCAAAGCTCCTGGGAGGAACCATGTACGTGTCCGCTGAACTATACCTTCCGTACTCTGTTTTACTGAAAGACACAAATTGTAACATGACTGAACAAATTCTGTACACAACAAAGTGACTGTGATCAGCCATTGGAATTGGAACCCTTAAAAAAATCGATGCATTTTAAAAGCGTCCATTTATTTTGTCCTTCTTCTAGATCTTTCTTCCAGAGCCTGTGTGTGCTGGGCTACTGTATCATGCCCCTGACTGTGGCCATGGTGGTCTGCAGGCTGGTGCTCCTGGCTCCGCTCGGGACGGCCAGCTTCATCGTACGACTCCTCGTGGTCACAGCGTCGTTCAGCTGGTCCACGTTTGGTAAGCAGCAGTCGTGTTTTGTTTGCTTTCCTTTTCAGTTTTCTCGCTAGGCTAATATGGTCAACTTTGTGAGTCATATAAGCAGCAACAAGCTACTTAACAAAACACTGTCATCTGAGACTTCCAGTAGGTGGGGATGTTGCACAAAGATTAAAAGAGACCTATAAGAAATACCCTTCACAACATGCTTATGGTGTTAATACATTTTATACAACAGTTAGTTCCGACCAAGTAATTTGATTGGACAAGAGGCATTCCATGAGTGCTGATATACAGTATAACAGCACTGGGACTTTTAACTATATGTATCACTCCGAAATGACCGTTAAGACAAAGTAGCTAGCCTGCAGATGTTTGTGTTCAGGTTACTAGGCAACAGTCCAGTTGCGGAACTATTTTTTGTTGACTGAGCCAAAATAAATGATTAAATAAACAAACAAATCATAATCTGTTGTCGCTTATTACTGTTAACTAATAAATTGCGCTGTAGAACTATTGTCTGAGTTTCATCAATGTGTTGTATGTGTTTTGTTTTTCAGCCTCTACAGCTTTCCTAGCAGACAGTCAGCCTCCCAACCGCAAAGCGCTGGTGGTGTACCCCGTCTTCCTCTTCTACTTTGTCATTGGATGGATGATCCTTACCTTCTCACCCTCCCAGTAACAACAGACTACTTCTCTCAGGATGGACTTGAACACAATTCTCTTGGAAACGAGAAGAGACAAATCAATACTGTGTTGTTATTTGTGAAAGCTGAGGATCTGAGTGTTAGAACACACTTGACGGAAGAAGTTGTGTGCATGTTCCTCTGGTGCAGCCAGAGCGATATGGTTAAGATATTGACCATAGTGCACAGTGCTTTGCCTCTTTCTCCCCATTGTTTTTAAAACGTTGCTGAGAAATTCAGTGGAGCACAATGCACCCAAAGAGTCAAAGTCCCAATGTCAGAAAGCCTAGAGTATCTGCTTCATTAAACAAGCTCTCTGTGTCTCACATGAAGAGATTACTTCTTCCAGTTTCTTCTGCCTATTGTAGAACTATTGTATACCACCATAGGTTTACTGCAGTCTGAACATCTCCCACTGTGATGTCCATAATTCATCATATAACTCATCATATACATTCGCAGGAAGAGAACCTTGAGCTCTATACATTTATATAGGTAATGGTTTCTTGAAATTCACCAATGTGAAGAAATGTGTGATTCCAGTGTGTATTAACTTGTACACACAGTGCCTCGATGAAGCCTCCTGCATTACGCACCATCACCCTATTTTGAACATTGTTTGGAAGATAAGAGATTGTTTGGAAGATAAGAGGTCTTCTGTTTTACTTTGGAATAGGGGATCATTTTTCTTTCTTAAGTAGAATACTATCTCATTAACAAATTAGGGTTTGATTATCCAAGAGCAGTAAAGGGCTGTTGGGGGTTATATTATGTGATAATGATATAATATTATTATATTAAGATAATGACAATGGCTGTAGTTTACATTGTTTCTGCTTTTTTCTTTTTATGTATTTTCTCTTTTTTTTTCATGGGAAAGTTTATGGTCTAATATATTTATTTATGTTCTGTTTTCTCAGCCATTGAATGTCAAATAACAGAATTCTGTGAAAATATTGTATATCCAACATCTAACTTCTGACTTTGAATAATTCTAAATATGGTTTAAAATGCTGTTAAAACCAGTTGTCCACATTTCAGTTTGGGGTCTCTCTAAAGCATGCACCACAGAAAGACAAGGGTACATGACTAATTCTTGTATGAAGGGGAATTACCTTTGACCACTTCCTCTCCCTGACATTCCATCATTTAACATCAACATACCCTCCGGCATATAAACCTTTAATCTTGCGTTTGGCCCTTCCTTAAATTAATCTAAACCGAAATAGATCTGACATCTGATCTGATATCCGGTGTGGAGACATTGACAGCACCAGGGCCCAGTTGTTCAAAAACTTTTAATCTGGATCAGAATGATCCCGATTCTTTTCTCTGATCCAGGATCAGATCTATCTGGCTGATTTTTAGTCATATAGGGGAAATCAGCCTGCTCAATCTCATCCTGGATAGCAAAAAGTGAATCGGGATCATTCTGATCCAGATGAAGAGTTTTTGAACAACTGGGCCCAGGAGTATGTTTGTGATGCGGTTTTGGTCTGTTAGAGGAAATGTTCACCTCTGAATTGTAGAGGATTTATGGAATAAAGGTTGATGGTAAACACATGTCTGGTTTTAATTCTATTCTGAAACTAGTCAAATTACTCCAAAATGATGTTAGATAGACAAGAACTCAGGATCTGTGTTCACTTCGGCAGAACAAAGCAGAATCAATTTTAAAACCCATTCTGCTTTGTGTTGTCCCTGAAGATCTTGGGAACCCAAATAACTGTTTTGTAATATCCAGTATCATTCCCCCATGCATGCCCTGCTATGTTTTCATTCATAAGAATAACTCCCTCAGGAGGTGCATTTTTCTACTTTTAAAACCACAGCACTCAAGACCGAGCTTGTCTTTGCAATATTTTCACAAGCAATGCAAATGTTTCTGTCTTGATCATATTAAAGTTCATTCAAGACAAGGTGTCATGCAGGACAACATAATAAAAAGAGATTCAACTTGGTCTTCAAGTTTTAATAGACACCTCAATGTTGATGTCTGATGGATCATGTGTTACTGTCTGTAGCTAAGTGTCTTGTGCTTTAAGACCAATTGAGGAAACTGCAGAAAACATCTTATTAGTTCATATTTCAGCGATTACAACTGTGATTAATCACTAACATTATTTCAAGGCCCTCATTGGCCACCTTGATTGCCTGACGCATGGTGATTGGATGGTGCGGACAGAGAATCATTTGCATATACGTAGAGTCATAAGTAAAGGTATGAAACAAATGCAATGTCATATAGTGTATCTTTTTTTTTTATATAGATTTTTTATTATTTTCTTTACACATAAGTACATACAATGCAAGCATATCACATTATTTGAAGACAAATTATAGTCTAAATACCTAAGAATAAAAAAAAAATGAGAAAACAAGAGAAAACGAAAGAAAGAAGGAAAGAAAGAAGAAAAAAGAGAAAAGATTGCTCAGAGGGGTCTAAAAATGAAAAATGAGTTGGTGAGAGCAAAAATGTAAAAAATAAAATAATAAATAATAATTACAGGAAAACAGAGTGTAGAATGAAACATTTATTCTGGAAGTTCAGACATGTTGTCTATATGTGACAAAAATGGTTGCCATCTGGCAAGAAAGTTCCGAGAGGAACCCCTAAGTGTAAATTTAATTTGTTCCAGTTTTATAAATGTCATCATGTCCTCTATCCATGAGTTGATTGTTGGGGGGCTAGTGGACTTCCAATATAAAAGGATTCTTCTCCGAGCTATGAGAGAAGAGAATGATATTACATCTTTCTGAACATTATTTAGTTTGAGGATGGTTTTGGGGACTCCGAAAATGGATATCTGAGGGCAGGGTTGTAAATCTACACCCCAAATAGTTGACAGAGTCCTGAAAAATGTTTCCCAAAATGGTTGCAATTTGGGACAAAAGTAAAACATCAAATCAAATCAAATCAAATTGTATTTGTATAGCGCATTTCTTACAAGATGCAACTCAATGCGCTTCACACAATGAAAATGTTCAGTCAATCAGTCAATCAATCAATCAATACTGACAGAGCCGCGAGCAGGCAAAAGTAAAAAAAAACCTGTATACTATGTAGCCAGGAAAAATTCCCTTGCAGCCCTCTACCAATAGAGCGACTACTAGCCAGTTTGCTTACCAGTACCCAGCGGTCCCCCAGGGGAGGCCAGGACCACCGGCACAAAGCAAGCAAGCAAGCAAGGGCAAAAACCTGTACACCATGTATCCAGGAAAAATTCCTTGCATATTATCGGCGTACACACTGTCCATAAATTTTGTGTTGTATTTGCATCGTTCTGGCTAAGTGACTAAGGTTGGCGGGGGTGTGGCTACACCGATCACATTTGTCATCCAGTTCTGGGAATATTTCTGTCAGTCTGGCTTTAGAATAGTGGAGCCTGTGGAACACCTTGAATTGGATGAGGCCCAGTCTTGCACATGAAGTAGTAGAATTGATTCTACTAATTGCCTCCCTCCACCAGTCATCCTCGAAACTCCTTCCCAACTCCTCTTCCCAGGCTGATCTAGATTTGAGGGGGATTTGTTCCCCAAAAGTCATAAGAAGACCATGAATATGAGAAATGTGTGAGTTGTTCGAGGGTTTAAGTTTGAATAATTCTTCCCATGGTGACAGGGCCGGTACTGAAGGAAATTCTGGGAATTGGGACTTAACAAAATTGCGGATCTGGAAGTATCGGAATTGATGGTGCCGTGGCAGATTGTATTTGTCCAGTAAGTGTTCAAATGTGGAGAAAGTTCCCTCATATATAGTGTATCTTTAAGAATTTTTGTGTCAGTGATGGATAACTCAAGCACCTGCACAATAGCTCCCAGAACAATTCATTGCTGAAGGGGTTCATCTCTCTCCAGTAACAAATCCAATGCTGATTTGATTTGATTTATTAGGATCCCCATTAGCTGATACAAAGCATCAGCTACTCTTCCTGGGATCCACACAGAACATATACAAGAAATCATCATAAAAACATATAACAAAGGAGAAAAGAAATACCTCAACATACATAACATTAATAACAAAAAAATAAATACGAACCAGATACAAGTTGTCAATGCTCATGGCCTCAATTTTTGGTGCGCAATGAGCTACAGCAAACCCATTATATGAAATTCATCTAAAGCATTTGATGGGACTGAAAAAGCACAGACAGCAAAACAAAGAGGGACAGAGCCCTCTTAAGCATCTCCATATAAATGTAATTATCCATATTCCTCTCATTCCTCTCATAGTCTGTCAGTAGACGGGGGCAAATGCATGAGTGGGATCTTTTGGCAAATTCATTATCTTGGCCCACCAGGCAATAGTTGGATTCTTTCATAGAAGGATAAGCAGGTAAGATTGCCACTTCCCCGGAGTTGACGGCAGGCTTACCTGTCTAGGAGATCCTTCTCCATTGTATCTGTTAATTACATAAGCCTTCCTTAATCTGCTAGATTTCAGCCTCAGAAAGTGGTCTAAGAACAGCACTAATAAAGCATTCCCCTTTGTCAAAGTGTGGCAAACATACATTTACTGGCATCCTATAAGACAAAATACAATCATTGACGATCATTGAGCAATCCATCAAACGGAACTCCCCTGTCTCTCGATTTCATAGATTTTGAGGCTTTTGACAGTGTGGATCGGGAGATGCTGTGGAAATTGATGGTGCACTATGGCATCACTATGGCATCTCACCAAAGTTCATCAGCATCATCAAGAGCACCTCAGAGGCCTTTGAGGTGCTGACGGGGGTGCGGCAGGGATGCTTGCTCTCACCCTTCCTCTTCCTCCTCTACATAGACTGGACTATGAAACAGGTAACCAGCAACAGACGAACTGGCATACAGTGGAGCCTGACCGACCAGCTAGAAGATCTGGATTTTGCTGACGATTTGGCACTACTAGCACACACACACACACACACACACACACACACACACACACACACCCACCAACAGATGCAGGAAAAATCACCCAAACTAGAGATAAGAGCTGCTTCACTTGGGCTCAACATCAATTCATCAAAAAACAAACTCAATGCAAATCAACAACAAGAACGACACACCAATAATCATGGACCAAAACCAGCTAGAGGATGTAGTTAGTTTCACATACCTCAGGAGTATAATTACTGTGAACGGAGGATAAGAGGAGGATGTCAAAGCCAGAATTGGAAAAGCAAGAACAACATTTAACATCTTCAACAAAATCACTCAAGACCAAACTAAAAATCTTCAACTAAAATGTCAAATCCACTCTTCTTTATGGATCTGAAACCTGGAAGACAACCACCAACATACTCAACAATCTACAGACATTCATGAACTGCTGCCTCCGACGCCTCCTGGGAATCTCCTGACCCAACACCATCTCAAACAGCAACCTGTGGGAACTCACCAAACAAGAAACCATAGAAATAGAAAGGGGAACTGGATAGGCCACACAAAGCAGGTTCTAACATGGAACCCACAAGGCAGGAGGAAGAGAGGAAGACCTAGAACCACCTGGAGAACCACAGAACAGGAGATGAAGGCTTGAAGGGCTGTCATGGCAACAACTGGATCTGAGGGCACAAGACCGGAGAGGATGGAGGGGTTTCATTGACAGCCCTTCCGCCTTCATCTCCTGTTCTGTGGTTCTCCAAGTGGTTCTGGGTCACCTCTCTTCCTCCTGCCTTGTAGTTTCCCTAGGGAATTTAAAACCCTAAGTAAAGTAAGTGCAGTATAAGACGAAATACAAATAGGCTGTACTAGACATATTATGATGTGTTGAAAGGATACATTAGAATGAATTAATGTTGGGAGGGAAACATTGACAAATGCACTCTCCTGCAAGAGGACATAGACAATTATAACAAAGCATGAGTGGCATGTAATCTCCGCCAGGTCATTGTGGCTTGTCCCTGCCTGTCATCTTTTTCTGCCCATGCTTGTCAGTCTGCAAGGTGCTTCTCTATGGACCAATGCTAATGCCACAAACAATGTCATGTTATAATTGAACATTTTCCATATTCATCTAGCTCATACGGTATCTCTTCTTTGAAACACATGTCTTTGGGGTTGGGGTAAAAGTGAGGAGACAATATGGCATATACTGTACCGGTATGCATATATGGGCACAGTTTAGATTTGGACATGGAGGCATATCATATTGAAATCAGTTTAAGGACTAACAGGTCCACAGAAATGTTTATATTCTGTGTGTTAGAAATTAAGACATGGTGTGTGTTATCCTAGACATCTGCAAAAAATGATAAAGAGATGAGGCATAGAAGTATGTACATGCGGCAGTCACACTGCCCGGTCACGTCTCTTCACTATACTGCCTCCCTGTAGATGGAACGAGCTTTTCACTGCTGTGAGAACTGCAGAATCATTAATTCCCCTTCTTCCGCCGTAGACTGAAGACCCATCTCTTCAGGCTACACCTAAACTATCCCTCCTGAGACATCTACTACCCCCCTGTACTGTTTCCCCAGTGTCATAGCACGACAACTGCCAATGGCCCCAGGCCTGAGCATAGATTACTTTTTCCTGCTATGACTGGTAGATAGATGATTCACTTAATCTATTCACTTCATTCACAGTCAAATGTATTTGTTGTAAGTTGCTTTGGTTTTAAGGCATCTGCTAAATGCCAAAAATGTAAATGTAAATGTAAGTATAACACTATTGTCCTTTGTTCTGTTGTCAAGCGACTCAAAATGTGTGGGTATGTTTCTGTTCAGAGGACATTCCTTGGCCAGTACACATTAGGACTTTTGTGCCATCTAACAGGGTTGTTTATGTGTTGTTCTTGTTCACCCCTCATTGAAATGTTTGACTGTGTGCACGCATTTGCTTTAATATCATTGAAAACCAGACCTACTGCAACCCACACTGAGCTTTTCAATTTGCTTTTTGTTTTGACCGACAAAGACACAATACTGAAAACCACTCAGCCTCTTTTCTAAATCCTCAGTGGATGCAGCCGTCTAATTTCTGTCGTTTTGGAGTTTACATTATAGGCTACCGTGTGTTGTTGTTTCGGGGCCTCTGTGGCCAGAGCACTGAGAGACCAGAGCTCCATTGGTATGCACAAAACATCATTTGGAGCGGCCAGGCTTGCGTTGTGATTGACGGTCCCAAGCCCCGCCCCCGTCTCCCTGCCTCTCTACATGCTGCCGCCCAAGCTTCAGCGCTCGGCTGTGGACAGTCAGCTGCCATGCAGGACCCAGCACCTTTGGCCTCTCTTTGACCCCCCGGCTCCTGGACCTATAGGACCTTGGGACACCTGAACATGGCTTTCTTCAGCTGCTTGTGTTCATTGTTTGGAGGGGCAAAAGTAAGAGGGATCTTTTTTTTACGTCAAGGGAAAGTAATTTGGAATATCCTAATATGTTAGGATACTCTGGTCATAGCGAACATGTGATGGAGAGGAAAAACTCTGTTTTTAAATTCAATCGTAGGCCTACATTATTGTATCTCAAAATACTCAACTGTTAGTTGTTAGTCGTTTAAACTTTGACATACTTGACCTTGAGATACGAAACATTTGATTTGTGATTTTTATTGTTTCTATATTTACAACATATAGTTGTTGTTTTGATATTCTTGTTTGGAAAGAGACAGTTTTGTTCTAGTAAGAAGAGTTCTCTCAATAGTTTCTGCAGTTTGAATAGTAGTGGTCTGTGGAACATGTGAGTGACTCCCAGAGTAACGGACATTCCAGGCAGTTGGGAGTGGGTGGAGGAATGGAGTGAATGCTGGCTTGTTCTCAGGGAACACACTCTCAAGGAGGTGCTAGCCCAGAGTTACTGTAGCAACAGGAATTCAAAAGTAGCCGTTCACTAGGGTGAAGCCAATCGTGCTTATTTTAGGACATTCTGACATCATCCCAAATGTAGGATCACATACTGTTACATCATGTTATAATAATAAACTTCTTAAAGTACCAGTTGATCCTTTGTTGAATACACATTTGATAAAGTATACAAAGCACTTACTTTGAGTCAGCAAATACAATAGGGGCTTTTACAAAATTCCCTAACTCTAGATTCAAAGATCAAGGATTTTGTTTTTGTTTGGATTAAAAGGGATGAGGGTAACTAACTCAATAATACATTTATCTTTTTCTTTCAGAAGATGTCCTCGTCATGGGGCTACAATAATGCTGGTGAGCATAAAAGAGCATATTATTTTATTCAGAGGAAATAGATTTTTTAAGTGGACCTTTCTTTATATATATTTATTAATAAATGGGTGTATAAAGAATAAGAACAAGACATTACATTTGCATAGTGCATCTCCCGAACCAAAGGACACTTTGCACAGTAATAAAGTGTTATTAAAACAGACATTCTCCACTATGTACCTTTAGTTACAAACTAGCATTGATGTCTGATTTTGTGACACACCATTGCTATATGGCACACACACATGGACCAACATCGAAGAAAGAATTGAATGCTAAGGTTGTAAAGGCATCATACATGCTGGTTGATGTACCCTGTATATTGTATGCTAATAGTAATAGGTGTCAATAATTCACAATGACAAATTGGTGGGAGTGAATGGTGTATGTGGATTTGATTTAGATGATGGCCCACCTAGTAGAAAATCTGATCATAGGCTACTAACATGGCTCGGGCTGTCGGATGAGATTTCAGGGGAAGGCTCATTATGGTTAGGGTTCGAGCCTTCCCCTGCCGTCCTACGTTTCGGAAATTCGCATGCAGGTCATTGCCACCAGGAGGCCAGTCTGTGGCAGTAGTGGTGTTCAAATCCGCTAGGCGTCAGGGCATCACAAGTAGGCTACACCTAAAAACTTCATATCCCACACTCCCTAAACTAGGCTACGCGTGTCATGTCTTTTGAAATCTCTGAAGTGGAAGGTGTGAAAGTGAAGGGTTTCAGAAGGAGTTTGATCACAACAAAAGTAGAGATGAATGCCGGTTATCTTGGTCGAATAGAGGATATTTCCCTGGTCATGACTTCAACTTATGCGGAAAAGATGATTGGTCAAGAAGTTCCAAAAAGCATAAGCAAGTGATCCAAGCGACCAAGCTTGGCTGCTGCTGAAAATGGATAGTGGTGGAACTTGTAATGATGATCTTCAATCAAAGTTACGAACCTTTCCAATTAAAGAAACAAGTTCACCATTGCGAAGGAATTTAGGCCAGCATCATTTAGCAGGTAAATTGTGCATACGTTTTTTTTGTCGTTTTGATTTATTTACCATGCGTTTGGTTATAACGCCGTCATATCCTCTCATTGGTCCACAAGACAAGATTTATTTTTTCTCAGAAGGGCGAGCTGATATGTCGATGTTTAAATAGCTCTCTTAGAATTAAAATAACATTTAATTATCAGCATTTGTTTTCTCTAATTCTGAATACGAAATGTTAGTTACAAAACGGCTATAACAGTTTTAACATAGCTTTGTGAAGAATCAGTTCCTTTTATAAGTGGGAAACAGGACCCAGTCAGAATGTCTCCTACTATGAATGTCTCCTACTATGTCTCCTACTTAATTCTTGGAAGTGTGCGTGCAATGTATTCCAGCCCAGCGCTAAACCCCCTGATCTTCACAGCCTTAACTCCACCAACCATGCTGCTAAGTCACGACCCTCATGAGTTAGATCATATTTAAACAACCTGCAAAACATATCTCAGTTTGTGATGACATCTGCATTAATGGAGGTTAAGGCTAAGCTGTTGCACAGGCAGACGTCTCTGGATAAATACATGGGGAATAACATGATACACTCTTCTCCCGTGTGTGGATTATCTATCACAGCTTGTTTTTAGACAATACCCCAGCAGCCTGACCAGCAGCCTTCCTTAGGGAGATTGTTAAAATAGGAAGCTACCAGAGGCAGTGGCCGTAACACCTCCTTGTCTCATGATAAGTTTGCTGGATATCATGTGTGTTCTCTCACAAACAGGATGGCATGTTTGTCACATTGTGAAATGCAATATGACCCAGTGTGTTCTTCTGTTTTGTAAGACATTTGTCATTAACACTTTGTCTTCCCCCCCCCCCCCCCCCCCCAACCCTTTTCATTTGAACCCACTTGCTTAGCAAAAGAGCAATCTTATTAAAGCAACAGCTGCCCACAGATCTCAGGTCAGGTATTGTATTCCGTGGGACAGTTCTGTGCCATCACTGGCCATGATGCAGAGCAGAGGGCAGTTGTCTAGTACTCAAGAAGTCAAAATAGCAGAACTTTTTAAAGATAATTCACATCATGAGTGATTAGAATGTTCTCTTTAAAGAAATACCTCAATTTGGTTGATAAGAACTGCACGCTCTTATAGTCTTGCATCGCCATGTCGCCAAATCACATCATGTGACCTGGAGGGAAGGGAAGGTCTGGAGGGAATACTAGATGAATTCTGGCTTGGATTGAACTGAACCGAGCGACGGGAGAATGTGCTCACAATTTCATTGGCTGTTCCATTCCGAGATCCCTCCCCACTCATGCCCGTAGAATGGTTGCTTGGTGTTTGTTATAGTTTGTTCTGCCCGGTTAGGACTATTCTGCAGAAAATGGTTGCCTGTGCCAGCTTGCAATATTGAAGAACATGGATGAAAACCTAAAGGAAAAAACGGAATACTGTTTTTAGGTATTTGATTGGTTTAATCGCAGAGCTGCCAAGTCTCACGCAATCGCCGTGAGACGCACGCATTTCAACCAGTTCTCACGCTCTCACGCCGCATCTCTATTTCTCACGGCGAGAAATAACAATTGTTTTACGGGACTTTTATTTTTGAAATTCTACCGGACATGAGTTTCGTGGCATCTTTCTGCACGCGCGTTAACTTGAGTCTGCAATCGAAGCGGCAGGCGAGCGCTGATGGAAGAACCTGTGGTTGCCAGATTGGGCTACTTTTGGTCACACTGGACCTGGCAACCACTGCTTGCTACGTTCTTGCAGCTCGCGTGAACACAGGTTCTTCCATCAGCGCTCGCCTGCCGCTTCGATTGCAGACTCAAGTTAACGCGCGTGCAGAAAGATGCCACGGCAGCTTTTAGACCGGTTGGGCTGGACATTGTCAATTCCGTCTGGCAACCGTGGTAGCAAAATATGTGCATACATTACAACATCGTATCTGGTAGCCTACTGGACTGGGTTGCACCAATATGGCGTAAGTCATTACTAAATGCAGGCATTTAGTAGTTACTAAACCCCTAGTTGTTACTAGCAAGTTTCAAACTACTCAAAAAAAATGTGGGCGCGCTGCGCTCGCACAAGATCAACCACCAAAGCCCTCATTCTGACCCAGGAAAAACCCTGGTATGTAGCCTACTGTATAACATGATAGCCATCTATGAGCAATGCACTGTATAAAGATGATGACCAAGGGTCTTTCTGCTGCTGACCAAGGGGCTGAGTCCTGTTGATGGGGCCCATTTTTCTTTTAGAGTCTGTAGGCTACTGTATTTGTTTATTAAGATTTCATAAATATGATATATTGTCTGAAATGTTTTCTTGTTTTATAAAATGTTAATTATTTTCATTTCTTGTGCTGGTTTATTATGAACAACATGTAAAATTGCAGGAAACTAGCACAAATAATTGGGTGGGAGAGAGGGGCCGCCGCTGCCAAAACGTGCACAGTTTTGGGTCGCTCCACCGCCAAAAAATCTCACTCCAAACTTTTGGTGAAACTTGGCAGCCCTGTTTAATGTGTCACAAAGGTGTCCATCCTTTCAAACCAGGTTGTCACCCCTTTGTAGCTACTTCCTGTGAAGCATGTCCAAACGAAGAAAGCCTGTTCTCAACCAGGTGAATGCTCTTATAATGTAGTTCTTGTTGGAACCTCACTTGACAGGCAAGCCAATGACTTTGATTAGGCTACACATCTTCTGAAGAGTCTGTTGTTTGAGCTAGCAAGATATTGGACCAAACAACCACATTGATGCCATGCTTTGGAGGGTTTGCACAGAGTAATCTCACCAGGAACATGAGTTGGCACTTGCAGAGGAAACGACAGTACATGAAGTACTGCACCTTGAGCTGTTGTGGTCACCAGGCATCTTCATGCGATTTCAAGTCAAGCCAGTGGCCAATACTGTGGTCTATACTGTGACATGTTTTTGCATGTCAATTATGATAACTTTAATTCTGAAACCAAAAAGTGCCTTTATATGATTGATATGATTAGTAGTACTTTGACAAAAGTTGAAATGGATACTGCTTTTTGAGGTGTGAGAACATAACTAAGGCTGTCCCTATGGGTCACTTGCAACAACACACAGCCTTTTGTTTTAAAACCAGGCTAAAGAGGAGCCGCGTCGCGTTGAGCGCAGCCCTGCGGTGACAGAGTAGAATCACACAAGTCTTTCGGTCTTCAGACAAGCTTACGCTTAAGTCATTCAGGAATCATATACATGTGTATGTTGCAATGTTTTGGGGGGGATTGAATCCCATATTTAACAGTGAAATAAGAGTGTCATTTTGAATGGTTTCTAACCTGAAGTTTAGATTAAAATGACCAAATGTGGAGTAGTAGTCTAGGTCATGTGTTTAGGAGAAGTGTAACATGTTTGACTCTCCCAGCCTCCACTAACAACCCATTTCCTGAGAGGTCAGCTCTTCTGGACCACACCTTCGTCCCTTTACATAGCCACAGCAGTTTCCAATAGGGCCCCATAGCGCTCCCTGAACTCATCTAGTTTGCTCGAAGGGGGAAATATCTGTCATGGAAAGGAATTATAATGGGAGAAGACAGGATGTTTTAAAATGACCTTTAAATCTGATCATTAATGTCCACCCCTCAGTGGACCATAACCCCGGGTAGATCTGGAAAGATTAAACATTTATGACAATAGATAATCAACATTACTGGTGGCTGTGGTTTTAATATGGTATAAGTCCTCCGTGGCTTAGCTGGTAGAGCAATGGCGC
>NC_137689.1:26867203-26914703 GCF_963989245.1 Nansenia antarctica | reverse complement strand
GTCATACGACTTGCACCCGTACACCCGTACGGAATATCAAATACAAACATTTGATCATGCAAAAAAAAGGAAGCTAAAATGCTGCACTTCATTGGCTATGTCTTCTAAGTCGTGTACAAGTGTGGTTATTGAGATAGTATTTAGCCATGACTTACAGACGTATCATACTGATATGTACATTTAGATTTTGGATATTTAGTAGATGCTTTTATCCAGTGACTGTACGTCATCATTTTCAACACACACTCCTGTATCGCCGACCACGCAATACCAAAAACGATATGGAAACTTCCCTGTAGGTTTCGTATCTTCGCCGTCTCAGCTCTCGAATTCTGCAGAGTCATGTGGTAGCTAGGTGCAAACGATATCAAATCAGCAAACGATATCAAATCAGTCATAAAACTCAGGGCTTGTCCACACCAATACATTTTTCGTATATAAAAATATTACCGTCCACACGAGCATGTTTATAAAAATATCTGTATCCACATGCATACGCATGAACGCAATATAAACGCTGTCATTGAGCATTCCACACCAGTAGTCGGCGATATCATTTTAACCCCATATCCCCGCTGGCCAATCAGACACCAGGAAAACAAAGCTACTACTGGTTCTTCCGCGTTACCGGGAAATACAACATTTCTCCCACGTAAGCAACATGCCGCCTCGGGGAAAGGAGACGTTTATTTGGACAGACAGTGAAGTCGAAGTATTCTTGAGCATCACTCTTGAGTACAAAGTACAGAAAACCTATGAAAGCATAGTTACTGGCGCCAGGATATGACGTTGGAGGGAACAGCAAACAGCTGCAGTGCGCACGATATGCGCATGATGACGTGACTAATACAAAAAACTCTGGCTGTGTTCGGAATGGTATACTAGCATACTGCATACTAGCATACTCAATGAGTATATACTGCATACTGCCTACTAAATTCATAATAAGTATGCGAAAACCAGCCGACCGTTTACACAGTATGCATACTGCCTCCCAGTTTACCAAAATAACCCGTTTATATATCTGATCTGACGATTTTTTGCGTCTTCTGTTCGCTAGCTGCGTTCGTAAATTCACCCTGGAAATCTGATCAGCACTCATGGAATGCCTCTTGTCCAATCAAATTACCTGGTCCCTTTATGACGTTGCACCCAGTGTGCGCTCCGGCGCTCTCAGAGCGATTTCCCGAACGCAGTCAACGCACCCTGCGTTTACATACCTTCACTTACGGAGTTGGACAGAAACATTGTAAGTTGTAAAATGATTTGGGGGGCCAATATCTTTAACTAGCTCAAGTAACTAGTTTACTATATTGTTGTCTTAGCAGTTGGTAAAAGAACATGATTGCATTTTGGGGATCTAGAATGCCAAAAGTGTCCATCGTAACTGACTTCAATTATCCCGGAAGTAATTGCTCACATACTAAATCTCTTGCATACTCAAATCTCGCATACTGTACAGTGTGAACGCACTACATACTCAAAATCTACGTCATATCTAGTATGAGTAGTATGCTAGTATGCTATTCCGAACACAGCCTCTGTCTATCTCGTCCCCACGTCTAAAATATACGGCGAATATACAGCGTTTTTAAGTCTTCACTGTGGAGTTTATTTATTTATTTATTTTTGTTCGTTTTCAGGGGCAAACATTTGTTTGCGTGTGGACGAACCCCCCAAACCGTATATAAAAATCCACGTTTATCAAAAAAACGTATAGGTGTGGACAGGGCTTCAGTAGGATATGCCTGGTCAAACCTCTCCTGGTCAAATCAAGCATAGCAAGTCAAATAAAAACAGCTTTTTTCCCCTTGCCCTTTAATTCAAGGTCCTCCATGACCTCTTCTGTGGTGAACATTTGATTCTTTAAACACATCGATTGAAGGTTCGGATGCCTGCAAGCAAAAATAATTCCAGTCAGTAACACCATCTTAGTTTAAACACGATTCAAGTTTCAATGGCTTTCTAAAGTGAGATTTTGCAGAAATGTAGCAGCAGCACTCGTGCTTTGTAAACATCTGACACTCATTTCAATTGCACAACTTCAATCATCAGTGTTGAAATATAACCATTGAATGGCATCCAAGTGTTATACAGTATTTCTTCTTCTTTTGGCTGTTAAGACTTCTACGATACTATTTGAAGGCACTGGCTTGTCAAAGTCTGCCCTTGTGGGGCAGTTTTGAAGATGTTAAGAGTATCTCTCAGCTGTTGTGGAGTTCTGGTGTCAAGGTTCAGAGGACAACTTCAAGACTCAGCATGAGGGAAGGACGAGAGTCCAACAGACGGCTGAAGTGAACCTTGTAGAGAACCAGATGGTGGCTTCGGTCAGGATGCTGCACTTGCCCCAAGGCAAATTTGTTTGAAGTTCCAACAGCCTTCCAGCTGCTTCTTTGGTTGATTACAGACCAGCGACAGTAGATCATCGGCAATGAGAGCAGGATATGGAATATCCTTGTACTATTATTGCATGGAAGGAGCTCTCTACATACCAACGTGAGATACGGCATCAATATACAGTCAGTTTACATTGTACATTTTAAGAGTACTTTTTGAACATACTTAATTTAATATATGGAGTTGTTTTTTATTACTATTATATATATATAAACATCTGTCATTATAGTTGATTGTGTGTTCTTTGATTTTGAGCTTTCCGTAGGAAAAGAGTCATGTTGGTCATCAACCTCATTTGTTAACGTTAAAGGAGCATGTAACTGTTCATTCGTTTTAACGAGCGGTTTGCCCTGATTTATGTGTCCTATGAGTAATACCGTAGTCATAGCTCATACAACAGGGTTTTCTTGGAGCCGGTTTTGCTGTAGGGCAGGGCACTCAAGTTGGGGTGGGGGTGGAAGGGGGGGTCTGCATGGGAAGGAAGCGTTGCTTCCCCGGGGATCACCAGTTCACAGCTCATTTAGCAAGGGTTCGTGCTGCTCAGAGGCTCCTCACAGTCATCTCAATCACGATACAGGTTTTTACTGATTTTGGTTTACAATTCCATTTATGGATGTTGTGTTCTGTATAAATAAATTGACTGCAGTTGAGCAGTTGTTTCAGATACAGTACATGTCTTTTTTTGTGCCATGTGAAAGTATGGTTATGAGGCGGGCCTCTTTCACGAATTTCCTATTTGGGGTTTCAGAGTGAAGTGGCTGTGCGTTACGTGGAGAAGAGCACAGTAGGACTCTCATGGTGCTGGAGAACACAGACCTCCAGTTATGATATCCAGTCAGAGCTCAGGGAGCGAGGGAGTTAAGGAATGTCGTAAGTAGGAGGAGTCCCACAGAGAGGAAAAGAAGGGGCCGATTTAGAAATGAGTCAGACCTATAGTACAGTAAACTCATGCAAGTTTTTTATTTTTTATTTTTTTAAGCGGTCTTAGGGTTTGGCCACGCATTTACCTGTCAGACACACACAGACACACTCTTCTGTTCATCGAGAGGTCAAGTCACTCATTCTACTAATTATCACTAACCAAAGCCAATGAATTTGACTGTCTTGTACTTGTACAGTGTGATTACACGGCGTTGTAACCACAACATTTTCAGTTTTAAGCATGTTCAGATATTACGATAGGTTGTGTTTTTGGAACCTTCTTCAAAGTTTTGTGTTTGGACCTAAATATGTCTTCTTTACTGAAGCTAATGTGTTTGCCACATAACGTTTCTTACCCTGACCCATTCTGATGAGCTTGGTGAGGCAGCAGTGATGTTGGCGCTTCAGAATATCCCAACTATCCCAGTTGAGGTTTTCCAGACCATGTTTAGATTCTATGAATGCATTTTATGCTTGTCAGGCCAGTGTCATGCCCCACCAGTGACTGCACTGTTAATAGTAAATGGACTGCACTTATATAGCGCCTTTATCCAAAGCGCTTTACAACGGCCTCTCATTCACCCATTCACACACACATTCACACATCAATGGAGGCAAGCTACCATGCAAGGCGCCAGTCCGCTCACTGGGAGCAATTTGGGGTTCAGTGTCTTGCCCAAGGACACTTCGACATGTGGCCAGCCGGGGCTCGAACTGCCGATCTGCCAACCTTGCGATCATTAGACGGCGGCTCTACCTCCTGCACCACAGCCGCCCCACGGCGGTCAAGTCAGGTCCATGCTAAACCAACATTACAGTTTCAAGTTTTATTGTTACATCACATTACACAAGCGTAAGAGAGTAACATTTTTAGTCTTCAGTTCCTGACATTGCAGCACAAGAAAATAAGCCAATAGGCAAGAGAAGTCAAGATAAAATAAAGTGACAATAGTACAAGACATAAGTGAGACAATTGAGACAGGTGACAAGTTGTGGGAGACAATAAGACAGGATACAATTAGTAGTACAAATAGTCAAATAAAAGAACAGTATAATAGTACAAGGAGAATGTCATTATTGCACTCGGTGGCATTGGGTGTAAGAGGTAGTATTGAGTAAAGTGACTGTGTGCTTAAGGTTACAGATACGTAACAGATATGTTTTGTGCGTTCATTGATGTCTTTCATGTTGTCCTCACCTCACCATTGCCTGCCCTCAGACTCTGGATAAGGTACTGTAGAATGTAACATGGGGATAGAGAACATGTATGAACAGTAAATGAATAATGTACTCCAACTCTACTTTAGGCTCTAAGCTCGGAACAGTTTGGTTCGTATGCGAGTACATTCAGCACATCGGTATGAGTTGAGGTGTCTCTATATAGCTCTAATACATTGACTGGAAAGCAGAATAGAATTGAGTCAATTCAAAATGTAATGGAAGTGTGTGTTCCACTGTCACATGATCATGACCCTCAACAGAAGCAGCTCTGTAAACCTTTATGATGCTGGAATCACATGTCCTATAGGTTATGACTGAATACTGCATGTATTGGTGTCATCATTATGTTCCTTCTTTCCTTTCTTTCAGAACTGGAGGCTAAAGAAGCTTGTAATTGGCTACGGGCGGCTGGATTTCCGCAATATGCACAGCTCTATGAAGGTAATGAATATGCACAGCTCTATGAAGGTAATGAATATGCACAGCTCTATGAAGGTAATGAATATGCACAGCTCTATGAAGGTATTGAATATGCACAGCTCTATGAAGGTAATGAATATGCACAGCTCTATGAAGGTAATGAATATGCACAGCTCTATGAAGGTAATGAATATGCACAGCTCTATGAAGGTAATGAATATGCACAGCTCTATGAAGGTAGTGAATATGCACAGCTCTATGAAGGTAATGAATATGCACAGCTCTATGAAGGTAATGAATATGCACAGCTCTATGAAGGTAATGAATATGCACAGCTCTATGAAGGTAATGAATATGCACAGCTCTATGAAGGTAGTGAATATGCACAGCTCTATGAAGGTAATGAATATGCACAGCTCTATGAAGGTAATGAATATGCACAGCTCTATGAAGGTAATGAATATGCACAGCTCTATGAAGGTAATGAATATGCACAGCTCTAAGAAGGTATTGAATAGATCTCACTATACAGTACTTATATACAGTGGGGTGCAAACATTTTGGGCACCCCAGGTTTAAATGTCTGTTACAATTAATCTCCAAGTGATTGAAAGCAAACCTGAACGCTAAATGCTACAAAGTTAAATATGACACCTTTCTGCAAGTTTTAAGGTTTCTTTTTCTTTTTTTTCTTTTTTTTTTAAATGATAAAAAAGTAAAAGGGCCCTGTGCAAAGGTTTGGGAACCCTTTTGGATTCTTCTTTGTTACCTTTTGAGAAGATGATTACTTAGGCCCAGACCAAGGTGATTTACTCGTTATGACATGAGTCAGGTGAATATAATTCCAGGGTTGAACTATATACTACATATCGTGACATTAGAATTATAAGGTTCTATCTCAATTTTTGTCAAAATTGAGTTTTTTACATAATCTGATCCATTAGGTGTTTATTAATGCCTGTGTGGTGTTATTTTTAAAATGTTTACATTTTTGAGTTTGTAATTAATAAAATACAAAGGTTCCATCTCACAAAACATAATGGAATGTAAAAACTTTGACGCTCAATATCTCTGAACTACCCTAAACGGAGATAGAACCTTATAATTCTAAGCTCACGATATATATAGCTTAACTTTCAGCTTCACGCTGTTAAGCTATATATACATATATGTATATATATATATATATATATATATATATATATATATGTATACAAAATGAATAGCCCACTCGGGTACAGTGACTTGTCTGGTTACAAGAATCAGTGTGTTCAGTCAGCTCCTACAGTAGTACAGTCAAACGCCTAACTAGGTAGGCTATTTATGTGTCTCTTCGACTAGCACTGGATCAGAAAACAGGCTGATTTAACTCCAGTGTGGAAGATAATTTCATTGTATTACGCACTCTAATTATTCTTGTCTGAATTGCTCTCCCTCAAGTTGTTGATTACCCCTACAGTAATAATTATACTGTACAAAAAATGTGAAGCCGAAAGTTAAGCTGACAAGTAAATCATAAACCAAATTACTGGCAAATTTGAAAAGGGAAAATTACATGTAAAGGGAAATTACAGTTACCAGCCACATGAATGTAGTGGAAGAAAAAGAGTGAAAGTTTTACTGGCACACTTTGGCACTCTGAAATGTTGATTAGAGCCAAAAACATGTTTGTTAAGCATCCACACTTTTGGTTATCACCTGTTCAGGCCTTCAGGTTAGAGTCAACTCTAACACTCAGTGTTCAGCCAATGAGAGGGCAGGACCATCACCTTCTGGTTTCGCCTCTCAGAAGGGAAGTAGAGAGAAACAAAGGCTGGAAATGGGAAGCCTCTGGAATGTTGTGGGACAAACATTGTTTTGTTGCCTTTTTTAATCCCTGTACACACAATAGCTACTACACCCTGTGTGTAGCATATACATGGTTCAGTTCTATCTCTATTTAGTGTTTATTTAATTTCTTTAGTCAAACAACCAGTGTTGTGTACATGGGCTACTTTTGGGGATCAGCCAACAGCATGCACGTGTCTGATCATGACGGATTAGGCTTTCAAGTTGATCAGACACGTGAAAGTACGGAAGAGTATTAGGGCCACGAACTGAGTTTTTTTTTTCTCCCGAAAGGGGGGGGGGGGGGGTTATATTCTGAGTTTAGAGTCAGAATTTCTGAGAAAAAAGTCAGAATTTCTGAGATAAAAAGTCTGAATTTCTGAGATTAAAGTCAGAATTTCTGAGATAAAAAGTCAGAATTTCTGAGATTAAAGTCTGAATTTATTAGAAAAAGTCAGTTTAGTGTTTATTGGTATTACTCAGATTTAAATGAGGTAATAGCCTTTGTGCAGGAGGAACTATCGGGAAGTGGCCAAATGCAAGTCTATCGATGGATGCATCTTCGTGCCATTCGAATGGGATTCGTGGTGCAACAACGAAACGTTGTTTCGAAACTACAGATTATCTAATTAATTGATCCTCAAGGTGTGGAACTGCGACAGGCACATCGTCTGCGGCGATGGCAGCACTCTAACCCTGAGGTCCTAATGCACTCTGGCATATGGACTCTTACGACAAACTGAAGCCGTATGGAATCAATAGGGATCAATGGTTGCATCGATGGCTATAGTCGTTATGTGGTATTGATGCGTACACTACAAACAACGACCCGAAAGTCATAGCTGGATATTATATTCAAAGCATTGTGTTGGAGGATGTCCAGAGAGGCTGCGAACTGATAGGGGCACAGAACATGGGTCAATTAATTTGATAATCTGTCGTATCACATCTTGTTGCACCACGAATCCCATTCGAATGGCACAAAGATGCATCCAACGATAGCCTTGCATTTAGCCACTTCCTGATAGTTCCTTCTGCACAAAGGCTATTACCTCATTTAAATCTGAGTGATTTCTTCTTTTGTAGCCTAAAGACCCAGTTCGCGACAACGTCGCTTCAAAGTACGAATACTTATAATAAAACTGCGACACTTTAAATAAATGTGCAATAACACTATTGTGCAATATGACAACCCTAGTCGTCTATCTGTACAGTATAGTACAGTGGATAGTGTACATAGCCTTTATTTATGTAAACCAGCTCCTTCCCTTCTTGTGATTTTTTTAAAAGTTTTTTTTTTTCTTTCCTAAAACCAGGGGAGCCACCCCTCCTAAATTTCGTTGTTTGGTACCTGTACTGTAGCAATGACAATAAAGACCATTCATTCATTCATTCATTCAATAAGGTGATTTTGTGTCAATAGACAAATAATGTCCTTAATACTAAAGTCAATTCCAAAGTATAACTTGATAAGAGCATTCATTTTAACCAGTAGGACTTTTTATCTCAGAAATTCTGACTTTAATCTCAGAAATTCTGACTTTTTATCTCAGAAATTCAGACTTTTATCTCAGAAATTCTGACTTTAATCTCAGAAATTCGGACTTTAAACTCAGAATATAACCCCCCCCCTTTCAGGGGGAAAAAAAAACTCAAGTTGGTGGCCCTAATACTCTTCCGTATGAAAGCTTGTTAATTAATTCATTAATTAATTTAATAAACCACATTCTATACAACTACTGTAGGCATTGCCAGGGATGTATCACATCTCTAGGCTCTGTGAACATGTTCTGTTGGCATGGATACTGCTTTGGTCTCTGGCAAAGGCAGCATTTGAGATCAAAGAGGGATTTTTAAAAACCCCAATCAAGTCAGTCCACAATTTGAATCGCAAAAAAAAAGATCAAAAGTTGACATATTGAGGTTTTTTTTATATCAAAGAGAGTAACTTCCCTTTAATATATGCCATTTATCGTATACAGTGGCTATCAAATGGCAACACACCCCTTCACCTTTTCCACATTTTGTTGTGTTATAGACTCAATTTAAAATTGATTAAATAAAAAAAAGCAATTGTCAATACAATTGTCATCAATTGTCACAATACCCCAGAATGACAAAGTGAAAACTAGTTTTTAGAAATGCCTGCAAATGTATTACAACTGAAACACAGAAATGCCTCATATGCATAAGTCTTCACACCCTTTGTTATTACACTCTTAAAATGAGCTAAAAAGCAAAAATGTCATCATCAAATCACTCAATAAGTTGAATTGAGTTCATCTTAATGCAAGGATAATAGTAAATATAATAAATGTAATTTTGGAATCAATATCTTTGTTTTTATAGGGTCTCTGATTTGCATAGGAATCAATTACACACTGTGTAGATTAGGATGTCACTACCAACACAGCACATTTTATAATTTTCTCTTGATCCTGACAAACTCCCCAGTCCCTGCCAGTGACAAATGTACACATTTGATGCAGCTACCACTATTCTTCACACGAGAGATGGTGCAGAAACTGCATTGCATGTGCTTGATTTGCACTAAACACAATTATAGATATGAGATAGATTATTTTTCCATTAATGGATTATTTTGGGCCACTTTGGATATAGATCTATTTTGTAGAGTGACTGAGATGATGTTGTCCCATCGACTGTGCTTTTTACTCTCCACCATTCAACTTTGTAGATGTTTGCAAGTCTCTCCAGGCCTCAGGGTCACATTCCTGAGCAGTTTTGTTCCTCTCCATTTGCTCAATTTGTAATGACAACCTGACAACCAAGCCACTGTACTTCTAACTGTCAGTTCATATACAGTAGCCTACATGAACATCTCCACTTCTTTTACTCTACAGCGGCACTGTTTCCGTTAGACATCTCCTCTGTGAAAAAAGATCACGAATTTCTGGATCAGGATTCATTGAAGTCGCTATGCAGGTAAGCGGACATTAACAACCTTAGCAACCTTAGCAGACATTAACATTTGAATTAGCAACATTAACACTTCTATGTCCACCAGAGCTGTTGCCTGTGAATTGAATGTTCATTTCTCTACCATAAGCTGTCTCCAAAGTCGTTTCCAATTCCAATTCCAATTCTCGGAAACGCCTTTGGAGACGGCTTATGGTAGAGAACATTCAATGAACATTCAATTGACGGGCAACAGCTCTGGTGGATATTCCTGCCAATTGCACGCTCCCTCAAAACTTGCGACGTATGTGGCATTGTGCTGTGTGATAAAACTGCACATTTTAGAGTGGCCTTTTATTGGGACCAGCCTGAGGCACATCTGTGCAATAACCCTGCTATCTAATCAGCATCTGGATATGCCACACCTTGTGTACATAGAAAAAGTCTGAGGTCTTTGATGTCAACTCGTTGCGTTGTCCCTGTCTCATGATAACACCAATCAAGCCAGAATACAAATCGGAGTTCTGGTGCTGAAATGTACTCTGATGTAAAAACAGAACGGTCTGGGCTTGAGGCCAGCATGTCTACATATTCTTGCTCTAAATTTAACTATACGCCATATATGTGACACGGTCTGGTCATTTACACGACTGACGCATTTGGATCCATCATTGAATTCCAACTTTGGGGGTATATGAGGTTGGCAGTCACATGAGATGTCTCTATGAAGTCACCATGAAGTCGTCGCTCTTCATATTATGTGACAGCAGCTGGTGAAACCGGGAACAAGTCGGCAGTCGATCAAATGTTCCGACTTTTATTCTGAAAAAATGTCAACATTGTTCAACTAACACAGCTTGTTTTGTGAGCCTGCTAACAATGTAAAGTAGTGTTCTAGTTAACTAGGTAACAATGTAAAGTAGTGTTCTAGTTAACTAGGTAACAATGTAAAGTAGTGTTCTAGTTAACTAGGTAACAATGTAAAGTAGTGTTCTAGTTAACTAGGTAACAATGTAAAGTAGTGTTCTAGTTAACTAGGTAGTAGTGGGGATTAGAGGTCTGCAAGCCAGACGGGTCCCGACGCCATGAACAGATAAGGCCCAGGTAGGGCTCGGGCCGGGGTGAATGCTTAGCTCGTCGGTTAGGGTAGGGTAGGGTAGGGTAGGGCTGGGCCTGAATGCCACGGGCTTGGGCCCAGCTTGTGCCGAGATTTCCCTCTCTCACTGTTCTCCCTCCCTCTTCGCTACCACACCGTTCCCCAACCCTCTTCCATCTCTCACCATTCTCCAACCCTTGTCTCTCTCTCATCGCTCACCCTCTTCCCTCTGTCACCATCCTCCAACTATCTTCCCTTCCCTGTTTTCTCCTACTTATTGACTTATTGTTTGTCTACTTCTTATCACTGTCAAAGCCTACCAGCAAGGTTTTTTATTTTTTTTACTGCATATTTTATTAAGATCTTAATCTGAGATATCTTAATCTAGGAGATAAAGTGATTATTTTATTCCAATATTGGTAGAGATGAGCCATATATTAGGTTGGATAATTGATGATGCAATGACTGCTGCTTTTGGTCCTGGAGCTTATGTTAATATGTCTTTGGAGGTTTCATGACCCCTCTTTGACCCCTGACCCCTCTTCTGTCCATGTAGGAGGCTGTCTACTCTAAACAGGTGTGCCTCTATGAGGCTGGAGGTCCATTTCCAGCACAAACAGGTGGGTCAACCTGTACATATGAACTGCCGGTCTTAGTTTATGGAGTGTCAGGCGCTGGTTTTCCACAGAGGATATTACTATCCTTGCTTTTTACTTAAATCCCCTATTTTCACCCTTAATTTCATCATGCCTAATAGTCTTGTTGTATTGCCATTGTCCTTGCTCAAGATGATCAAGTCATCCAAAGGACTTGCCAAATATTTTTCGTTTGATGATTTTAAATACAATATTGACCATGGAGTGCACATGCTTTTAACACTTTGTCATTAGGAAGCTAAGTTCTTTGAAGTGTTTTATACACTTTGCACAGTTCTCTACTAAGCAATTCATATGCTATATTACATACTGTGTCTTGTGTATCTGCCTTCTTGGCCAGGGCTCACTTGTGACTTATTCGGTTTAAAGGATAAAACATTTATGAATAAATAAATAAATCAATAACTGTGTTCTCTAATAATCCAGAGTGAGGACTCTGAGGAGGAAGACCTATGTGCCATCAGCGATCGCTGGGCGTTCCAGAGAGAGAGTAAGACGTGGTCCCGTCTGCGGACCCTCTCGCCGCACATCTCCCCGAGTGTGGAGGTCCTCTCCTCCGCCATGCTGCCGGCCATGAGGACGTCAGCCAGCAGCGAGAGCATCCTCAGCGACTTCAGCAACCTGGAGGTCACCTCCGCCCACAGCAGCAGCAGCCTGAGTGTGGAGGAGAGCTCCAGGGGCACCAGCAACACCTCCAGCAGGGGAACCCTCCCCACCTCCTCCTCCGCTCAGGTCACCACAGCAGAACCCTTCTCCCTCACCACCCCCCACAGGTCTCACCCTTCCAGCGAATCCAGCGAATCCAGCTCCTCGGGCAAGGAGGAACAACCCTTGTCTCCCAAAGAGCAGGTGATTTCCGTCGGCAGAGAAAAGACAAAGAGGTGTTCCAAGACCTTCCTGAGGAAAATCGAGTCGTTCAAGAGAAAGGATAAAGAGAGGGAAGCGGCTAAAATGCCGGACGGCCAAAGTGGGACTGCACAGCAGCAGCAGCGGCGGCTCTCTCTAACCCCCTCCAGCTTACACTGTACTCCCAACGAAAGCCTCCCTGGATTGAAAAACCATATAGCAGAAAATAAGGTCCATTATAGCAAAAAGGCCCATACGATCTGCCGTACGACCGCCCGGAGGGCCCCGGTAGAGGAGAGAAGTAAGGCAAAGACCAGCTGGCTTTATCTGGAGGACTATGAGATGGGGTGGATGGGGGCCAAGCAGGAGAGCCGGAGGAGCAGTAATAGAAACGGCCTAGAAGGTTGCCTGGTTCATCTGCCAACAGACCACATGCCAGGAACCTTTCCCAAATCCATTTCCATCGAGAGCCTGAGCCCAGCCTCCGCCTCCCAGGAGCTGAGCGGATGGCAGATGGAGGACGCCGACCTCTCCTTAGGGAGTAGCAGCGAGTCCCAGGACTTCTCCTCCTCCATGTTCCCCAGAAGGAGGAACTCCTGCAACTCCACAGGGAGCATCTACGACAACGTCCCCGCCGAGGCGAGCGGCAGTTCGGACGAGCTCTTCGGCTGCAGCGGAGAGACGGTCTTCGAGCACCTGGATGACATCCTCCAACACGTCCATGGCCTCCAGCAGAACATAGACCAGTGGTCCAAGAAGGTGTGTCAGGAGATCAGTGACAGACGTGAGGAGGAGCAGGAGGAGGAGGAGGACACGCAGGAAACCGGAGAAACAACGTTTTCCTCCAGCCTCCATTTTGAGGAGCAGTCCATGTCGGATGTAGGGACGACGGCCAGTGACTACGACAGCACAGGGAACTCCTTGAACGAGGCGGAGGATGTTGAAACGAGAGAGAGGAGGGACTCGGGAGTGGGCGCTTCCTTAACCAGGCCCAGCAGGTATATGTATATATATACAGTTCCCTCCATCAGTATGGGAAAGTGGAATCATTTAGCTCTATCGTCCAACAGTTGGGATTTAAAATACTATGAGGTTTAAAAATAGATTTTCAGCTTTAATTCGATAAAGAAATAAAGCACTCATGTTTAGTATTTTGTATATAAGTCACCTGTTGACCACACCAGATGCTGAGTATATTCTCAGGTGATGCTCTGTCAGGCCTGTACTGCAGCCTTCTTCAGTTGTTGAGGCTCAGTTTTGAGGTATTTTTGCCTTAAGTTCCCTCATCAGCCAATTAAATGCATGTTGAATTAGATTTCAATCGGTCGATTCACTAGGCTTCCACTTCCAGGCCCTGAAAAACTCCCTAGTTGCTATGGCAGTATGTTGGGGGATGTCTTGCTGTATGATGAATGCGATCCTATGCGATTGGAAGTATTTACTCGTACTTTAGCAGACAAGATGTTTCTGTACACTTCAGAATTCATTCTGCTGCTGCTGTCAGCAGTTACATTATCAATGATGTGGGCGGCTGTGGCGCAGGAGGTAGAGTTGCCGTCTAATGATCACAAGGTTGGCAGATCAGCGGTTCAAGCCCCGGCTGGCCACATGTTGAAATGTCCTTGGGCAAGACACTGAACCCCAAAATAGCTCCCAGTGAGCGGGCCAGCGCCTTGCATGGCAGCTTGCCGTGAATGTGTGTGTGAATGGGTGAATGAGAGGCACTTTGGAGCTTTGGAGCAGCAAAAAAGGCGCTATACAAGTGCAGTCCATTTACCAAGACAAGTGAGACAGTTCCAGTGGCAGCCATACACGCCCAAGGGATTTTGGGTGTCTATCTGTTAGGTACTTTTTTAGAAAATGTTAATAACCGACCATCCGGTTTCTGTTGCTAACTAGCGGTTTACCCCTCACAGTGTAGCGCCTGTAGTTCTGGTAGTACTTTGGAGTTGTTCTTAATTATGGTGAGCATTCTTCCATCAACCACTATAGAAGTCTTGCATGGAGCAAGACTACTAGGTCGTTTGCAATTGCTGATCTTACAAGTGTTTTTCCGTCTTTTGGATGATGTTCCAAATGATTGTAGTTGGCAAACCTAAGGTTATGGATATCTCTACAATAGTTTCTTTTTCTGATTTCTCAGCCCCAATAATGGCTTCCTTGACTTGCAGTGACAACTCTTTAGTCTTCATGTTGACTGACACCAATAGCAGGCTCCGAAAGAAAATGTAAAGGCTAATCAATACTAGACATTGACAGATCTTTTATGCCTGCACAAATGATGTGACAGACACAACTGATTTGCCAGAAACGCACGTCAAGCCAATCCCATTACTGTTGATTCCCAGAAATTGAGGGACTACTTTGTTGTAATTTCAAAACTGTGAAACCAATCTGAAAGAAAACATTCAATTGAAGCTGAGAATCTCTACTTAAACCTCATGATTTTCTAACTGTTTAAAAGACAAAATGAGATGAAAGAAGACAAAATGCTTCCTCTTTCCAGTACTTATTGCGGACACTGTATATGTACTGTGCAGTATATTAGCCAATTGTAGTGTAAATGTCTTACTGTATTTGTGTGATTATTATTGTTTTCTTGTATCCTTCTATCTATAAAAAAACATTGATAGATTAAGAAGATACTCTGTTGTAAAGTTTGATAACATAAATTACATGAATAATTCAGACATTTTGCTTGAGGCTGTATTGTTTATTCTGCCGAGGCTTCTTGATATTTCACCAAATCGATAGCTGCCAAGCTGACAGAGTATTATAGTCAAACACATTGATGGATTAAATCATCGGTGGTGTATCATAACTGCACCCTATAGCACAGTAACTATATCGATCCAAACATTCGCCCTTTATTCATCCAGTTCTCCTCCTCCTCCTCTGTCCTTTCCTCTAGGAAGCTGAGGTGGCATAGTTTCCAGAACTCTCACAGACCCAGCCTGACGTCAGCCTCTCAGGAGATCAACCGCCAGTCGGCCGCTCAGCTGAACCTGCTCCAGAAGTTCTCAATGCTCAGGCTGACTGCCATCATGGAGAAGTACTGTGAGCCCAACAAACTGGGCTGGAGCTGGTAGGTAGCCCTTAGAGACACTTGATTACAATTCACACCACAAGTACACGTCTGTGCTTTTGATTGGCATAGGAATTTGTCCAGAGCAAGTGTTATATTTATTGGTCAGGACAATGTTCTTTTGATTGAGATTTTTTTTATTTTTTTTATGTTTTTACAATTCATCATTTCCTAGAACAACCATGGCTGAGCGAAATTGCACATCTAATGGATTTTGATGGAACATAAAAAAACATAATGCATAATAAAGGAGGCTGTCAACGAAGTAGAATTTGTCTCTTCCGGGAATTTGTCTATTCCGGGCTTCCTCACGTGTCTGACTCATTCTGGAATGAATCATTTATTTACACAAAGAAGCTATTCTCAGCCATCAGTCGACTCGTACCTCACCAAAAGTTTTTATTCCTGAACCAAAAAAAGATATTTTCTACGTAGCTTAGTGATTTACCTTTACACCCACACATCATAGACATTATGCATTAGACTCATTTAATCTGACATGCTGTAGTCAGATAATATAATCAGAAGTCAGAAGTGGTAGTAGTAGAAGTAGTCAGAAGATATAATTGATCAATGCTATATACGGTAAATGAATATAAAACATTGAGTTTTTCCTCTGTTTTGACAGGTCTATTCCTAAGTTCATGAAGAGGAGTAAGGTCCCTGACTACAGAGACAAGCAGGTTTTCGGTGTCCCACCGATCGTCAACGTCCAGAGGAGTGGGCAGCCACTGCCACAGAGCATCCAGCAGGCCATGCGATACCTCCGCAGCCAATGTCTCGGACAGGTAGCAACACCTTACCACTTTCATTTGAATGATTCCTTTATTTAAGTATCATTGAGATGTACATTTTCTAGTTTCAAGTTTCATGTTTATTGTTTATTGTTGTTTATTGTTACACAAGTGTAAGAGAGTAAAATTCTTAGGCTTCGGTTCCTGACATTGCAGCATAAGACAATAAGGCAATAGGCATATTTCAAAATAATTTAAAAAGTGGCAGTAGTACAGGACTGAGGACATGTGTGACAAATTAGCAGTATCTTACAATTTGTAGACAATAAGGCACTAGCCATAATTCGACTGTGACTGTGACTGTGAGCTTAAGTTTAGAATGACTCACCAAATATCCAAAAGTCTATATCCATAGTCAGCCTTATAGTCAAGAAGGCAGCGTACAAGTAACGGCTCTATCTCGCTTAGTTACCATAGTAAATACTGAACGTTTTGAACACTGACCACTGTCTGTTTTCAGCTGTTTCTATTTGTATGTAACAAAACGTGTATACTGTACCAAACGTAGTGATGTCATGTGCTTGAGGTATCAGGTAACAAACCAAATATGTTAGGAATGTCATGCCCAGTACACCAACGACGCTGTTCTTCCTCTCCTCTCTCCTTGTCTAGGTTGGCATCTTCCGGAAGTCCGGGGTGAAGTCTCGGATCCACACCCTACGGCAGCTGAATGAAAATTCCCCGGACCATGTGAGCTACCAGGGCCAATCAGCGTACGACGTGGCCGACCTGCTGAAACAGTACTTCAGAGACTTGCCCGAGCCCGTCCTCACCACCAAGCTCACAGAGACCTTCCTGCAGATCTACCAGTGTGAGTGGCTCCAGTGTTAAATGGACTGACTTATACATAGTGCCTTATTCCAAAGCACTTTACGACGGCCTCTCATTCACCCGTTCACACACACATTCACACACCAATGGCGGCAAGCTGCCATGCAAGGCACCGGCCCGCTCACTGGGAGAAATTTGGGGTTAAGTGTCATGCCCAAGGACACTTTGACATGTGGCCAGCTGGGGCTTGAACCGCTGATCTGCCAACCTTGTGATCATTAGACGCCGGCTCTACCTCCTGCGCCACAGCCGCCACAATACACCCTTTCAGATTCAGATTCTGATTCAGACAACTGTATTGATCCCACTGGGGGCAATTGATTTGTAGCTTGACTCCCCATTCAGACACAAACAACATACAACAGTACAATGTCATGTCAAGCACAGTTGCGGTAGTTGTGTAAAAAAATCTATTAAAAACATCTGAAAAATAAAATAAAAAACTACTTGAATACTTTCCTACAGATAGGCTGTGTATCCCTGTGCATAATTCTTCAAATTGCCTCTTGGCATAAAATATATCAATGTAAATCACACACTGGTAGTGTCCTCTGAGGCGTCATTCATCTTATTGAGAGGTACTGTATTATAATGATGTGTGTTTCCTCTAGCTCTGATGCGACACTGTCATTTCATGAGAGGGCTTGAAATATGCTCGGTGCAGCGTACGACTTAATTAAAACCTGTTACGGCATCACTTGTCCCAGTTTTGAGAGGATCCACTTACTCTCCATCATTGTTGACCTCAGCAAATATCCCAAAGTCTATATCCATACAAACATACCTGTCATTATGTCCAGACCCCTGACCTGAGAGCCAGAACTAATCTTTAAGAGGCAATTAAAGACCCATCTGTTTAGACAGGCCGGCAGTCACCTTTAGCCTTCTTATTGTTCCTGTTTATGTTCTGTTTATGTTGTCCCCTTTTTGTTTTTAATCATTGGAATGGAATGGAATGGAATGGAATGGAATGGACTTTATTTGTCATTGCTACAGTACAGGTACCAAACAACGAAATTTAGGAGGGGTGGCTCCCCTGGTGTTTAGGAAAGGAAAAAGAAAACACATTTTAGAAAGAGCATAGATGCATAAAATCACAAGAAGGTAAGGAGCTGGTTTACATCAATAAAGGCTATGTACACAATCCACTGTACTATACTGCACAGATAGTCAACTAGGGTTGTCATATTGCACAAAAAGTATTTTTTCACATTATTTTAAAGTGTCACAGTTTGCAGGCTTGAAAATGTACATGTTTGTGCCTCAGCACTAGCTGCCATACAATCCGTCCGGACTGTCCTGGGCCCAGAACTTAGGCCTTTTCTGTGTTCAGGGCCTTGACGGCCCTGTGGTAGAAGCTGTTCTTCAGTCTGTTTGTCTTTGCGGCCGGGGTCCTGTACCTCCTGTTCGAGGGCAGCTTGACAAAGTGTTCGTGCCCAGGGTGGGTCGGGTCCTTGGAGATCTTGGAGGCCCTCCTGAGACAGCGTGTTTTGTACAGCTCCTCCAGAGAGGGGAGTGACATTGATGTCAGTGAATCAGCAGTGTTAGGAGTTATCCTAGGCAGATATCTCAATTTGGCCAAAATATGACTTTGGCCGAAATAGGAATTATGCTATGAGCCTAACGATCTGTCAGCTCCATTCAAAGTGTCTTATTTGGGATTCCATCCTGACCCCCCCAGGTGTTCCAAAGGACCAGCGTCTCCAGGCGGCCCAGGCGGCGGTCATCCTGCTGCCCGACGAGAACCGCGAGGTCCTGCAGACGCTGCTCTACTTCCTCAGTGACATCGCCTCGGCCGAGGAGAACCAGATGACTGCTGGGAACCTGGCGGTGTGTCTGGCCCCTTCCATCCTCCACCTCAACGTCTCCAAGAAGGAGGGCACTTCCCCCAGGTAGGCCAGAAGTTGTACGTTGTACGGATCTGTTTTCGGCATTCGCTTGCTCTTACAGCGCCGTGTGAAACCATGTGACCTTCCTAAGCTATTAGCGGTCAGTTCCCCGAAAGCTTTGTTTGTAGCTTAAGTGAAGTTGATTTCTCACGGCAAGCCAGACGTAAATCCAGAGAGAGTTCCAACTGTAAAACGGACTGTTTTGCAGGTCAATCTTTTGTGCGTGAATGAAAGAAATGAGCTAAAGAAAGACCTTCGCCTGGTCTAGGAGAGGAGAGGGAATAAAGGACTGCTTTAGCTACGAAGCTTTGTGGAAAGGCCATTTGTTCTGGGTGATTGTGGACGAGGCCCAGAATTCCCTCTGGTGTACTCTCTTCTACCCGCCTTCGCCGCCGCCCCCCCCCCCCCCCCTGCTACCATGTCTCGTGTTAAACTGTTTCCTCTCTGTTCCTCCATTCTATGACGAGAGCAAGATGGCCGCGCCTATGTTCGGCAGCTTAGTCGCCTTGGCTCTCCCTTCTGTTTGTCACTCTATGGATTTATCGTGAAACACAGAGACCCAAACCAAGCTGTGACTGACAGTGTTGGGATTTTGACTGTTTACATTTGACTGTTTCTCATTTCTCCATGCTACTCAAACTGTATTAGGGTTGATGTCAAAGTTGGAGAGGATGATTGTGTGATGTTGTGTGTTTCACCCTTTCAGACTGATTAGCAGAAGAGGAGCAGGGAGCAAACCGGACCACAAGGACCTGAGTGAGAACATGGCTGCGACTCAAGGCCTCAGTCACATGATTGTGGAGTGCAAGAAACTATTCCAGGTAAAATATCTTAAGTACATGCATAAAGTACTTGAGATAAATAATATCGAATGATATGTATGATGGGGTATTTGGAATCATGCTAGCGATATGGGTAGCTCCGCCTGAGACCTCGAGGTTGTCTAGGGGTTGATTTTTGGGTCTTATACTGTGTCTCCTAAGACATCTACTCCCCTTGTACTGTTTCTCCAGTGTCTATAAAAAAATTAAAATAAAATATTTTTACTTTTTTCTTCTATCACGACGACTGCCTATGGCCCCTGGCCTGAGCTAGATTACTCTTCCTGCTACAACTGGTGAATTGATGATTCACTTGCTTAGTCAAATGTATCGATTGTAAGTCGCTTTGGAATAAGGCGTCTGCTAAATGCCAAAAATGTAAATGTAAATGTAAAATGTCTTCTAGACAGGTATACAGGTGTTTTCAGATGTTCATTTCTGAAAGCAATTCCCTAAACGTTTCTTAAAGCTCATAGGGTGAATGTGTAAAAAATGTGATGACATCTGTATCGCTTGATCTATCGTCACAGTGGAATAAGATAAATATGTCTGTCTCCCACTCGATATGTGTCTCTGTAATTTAGTCTAAAAATAAATGTATTGCACCCTCTTATTTGGCGCAACAGATCCCACATGAGATGATGCTGCAGTCGCGGAACTCCTATGTAGCAGCAGACGCACAGCCGCTCCCCCTCCACGCTCTGGGGCTGAACTTGAAAGGCGAGCCTGTGGATTATCGGGCCTACCTGGACGACAACATCCAGTGTCTACTGAAGGAACCCACGGAGAAGAGCAAAGGATGGCACAGTGCCCCAGGCCCGGAGAGCACAGAGCTATCCTACAAGAAGGTTCAAATGCTCCTAAATGTTTTATTAATTTTGCCATTAAGCATTTACAATTACGAATTACAGGGACATTCCCCCTGGAGTAACTGAGGGCTAAGTGCCTTACTCAAGGGCACACTAGTAGTGGTGTGGTTTCAGGCAGGATTTGAACTCACAACCTTCCGATCACAAGTCCATCTCACTATCCACTAGACCACCACTACTAATAATATGCTAAAACATTTAGCATATTAGCATATTATCCCCTCACTATTTCTTCTGGTATGTAAGATAGATAAATAGATGGATTGATGGATGGATAGATAGATGGATAGATAGCCTGTATTGTCCACGTACTGTGGTTGACATTCGCCTTGTTCTGGTCAGCACCAACAACTAAAAACATGCCACAAAACAAACACGTCAATCACAAATGTTCAAAAGCTAACCATTCCAGCCTATTTTGCCTATTTTGGCAATATTTAATGTTGCAGAAAATTGTGGAGCTTTATTGTAGTAACTCCGTTTAGGGTAGTTCAGAGATATTGAGCTTCAAAGTTTTTACATTCCATTATGTTTTGTGAGATGGAACCTTTGTATTTTATTAATTACTAACTAAAAAATGTCAACATTTAAAAAATAACACCACACAGGCATTAATAAACACCTAATGGATCAGATTATGTAAAAAACACAATTTTTACCAAAAATGGAGATAGAACCTTATAATTCTAACGTCACGTATACTCACGGTCCGATCTCTGCAGGTGGGGGACGGACACCCCATCCGCCTTTGGAAGGTCACCGCGGAGGTGGAGGCCTCGCCTCAGACGGTTCTGCACAGGATCCTACGCGAGCGGCACTTGTGGGACGACGACCTCCTCCACAGCCGCGTGATCGAGGCCTTGGAGAACAACACCGAGGTCTTCCACTACGTGACGGACAGTATGGCCCCCCATCCTCGCAGGGACTTTGTCGTGTTGAGGTACGAGCAGCACTGATGTTTTAACTGGCCCAATCTGCACTAGCCTCAGGGTTTCTGTCCAATCCAAGGCCCTCGTTGGGACAGTGAGAGGCGGCGAGCTAAGAGCTGTGACAGTTATAATAATTATAATTATAATAATAATAATAGACTATATTATTTAGATAATAGTTAGACTTATATAGCGCTTTTCTAGACACTCAAAGACGCTTTACAAACTGAAAAGATCGAGTAGTAATAATAAAAAGAAACCCAAAATAAATAAAATAAAGTATAGGGGCCTAATTAAGGTAGTGCTGGGGACACATGGGAAGGGGAGGGGGAGAGGGTTAACTGGTGAAGGCGAGCTTGAAGAGGTGGGGTTATGATGACTGCTATTTCCCCTGTGGGGGGGGATTGTCAATGTGTTTACCAAGTTCATCGGAAGATTTCTATCGGTTTATTGAATCGATGTTTCGGGACAGTAGTAAATGGTAAATGGACTGCACTTATATATTATTTTTTGCTGCTCCAAAGCGCTTTACAAGAGCCTCTCATTCACCCATTCACACACAGATTCACACACCAATGGCGGCAAGCTGCCATGCAAGGTGCCGGCCGGCCCGCTCACTGGGAGCAACTTTGGGGTACAGTGTCTTGCTCAAGGACACTTCGACATGTGGCCAGCCGGGGCTTGAACCGCCGATCTGCCAACCTTGTGATCATTAGACGGTGACTCTACCTCCTGCGCCACAGCCGCCCCAAGTAATGAAGTAGTGTTAAATGTTGGCTATTGCGTATTGTCAGCTCTGAACTGCTCTGTCGCTTGTACAGTATCACTATTGTGCTTAAGAAAGTAGAAAAACACAGTACTAGTATAGTCATCTGTGAAAGAAAGTGCAAATCTATGTCCATCTATGGACACTGGGTCAATTGGACCCGCTAGGTCTGTGTGCACCAACTCTAGAGCATGTTTGGCCCTTCTATCAGGCTTCCTGTTGAAGCTCTGTACAAACTTTCCCCGAGTACACACTTCACAGTTCAGGTTAGACTTATACATTTTTCCCTTAATTGACATGCCATCAACAACATTCTGGAGTTTCTGAACATCCTCAAAATTACAATGTCCTAGAATTTCATGCCATGTCTTTAGATCAAAACAGCTCTTACTTTGATCACATTGGTCATCCACTGTGGGCAAATAATATAGCCTATTATGCTCATGGATGTGAAATGCAGTACCGTCTCTGTGCTGTAGGACGTCTTCTCCTGTTCTGAAGATCACAGTTGCCCCAGTATCTGTGGCTGCTCTCACAGAGAAGATATCCTGGGGGAATGAGGGGATGTACAGCGCCCCTCGCAGTGTTGTAGTCAGTCGCCTCCCTCGGCTGTCCATCAAGCACACCTCCGCATCTCCTCTGCGCTCTGCGACCCCTTTGCTCCTCGTGCCATCCGCCAGCTCCACGCAGTGCGTCTCGGCCTGGAAACCGTCATCGAACACCTTGAACCTGGCCAGGTCGGTGATAATATGTGCAGTCGCACCGGTGTCCACCATCAGGCCCCTCGTAACACTGCGTCCTGGCTTGTCTTTAGCCAGAAACGCGTATGTGTTGTCATGACCACTCACTTGCTCGGACACCCCTCGCGCATCGTCCTGGTCCGGTCTCCTTTTGCAGGCGGCTCCTTGATGTGTGGAGCTCCTACAGTGGTTACACCACACCTTGCGTCGACAGGTCCTTTTGATATGTCCCTTTTGGCCACATTTGTAGCACACAATGTCTGTTCACTGTGCGCTCTGGCTACGTGCGCTTTGGGCATTCTGGGCACCCCGGTCAGACAGGGCTTGGGCTCGCATAACATTGTCCTCCGACGCCGTTCGCGCTGTGCGCGCGAAAGATAACCGCTCCGCCACTAATGTGAAAAATCCTGGAGGAAACACTGCAGTTATTGCCCTTTCTGCACAAATTATATAGTCGGTCACTGTTTCACTGTTAGACTTTTGCAGTGTGGTCAACTCTGTATAGAGACTTATAACCCTTGGCTTCCCTGAACCCGCATAATAATTTCGCAATATCTCTAGGGCTTTTCGTCCGTCATCTGGTGTGTCTCGCATTACGAGCGACAAACTTTTGTCATCTACAAACTGAATGAGCTCTGCGTAAATCTCTGCATTTTTCTCCTCATCTTCTCTCAACTCCTGAGCCGATGCTGTTAAGGGAAGGTCTGTTTTGAGAGTGTCTTTCAGTTTCTGTAGCCGGAGATGGCCCATGAACTTTGTTTCCCACAGTTCGTACCTTTCCTCATCTCCGTCAAGCACTAGTCGAGACCAACGCAAACTTCTTTCCGATTGTCTCACCATGGTAGCACTCTGGGCCCATAACCTGTTAAATGTTGGCGTATTGGCTAAAACCATAACAATCGGACTACACACTGTGAACGGAGGAATCATACGCTGTCAGACAGGATTCATGTTATCAAGGAAGCAACTTTTATTGTGGGAATGGTCACAGGATCAGCTGGCTCAATCATTCATGTCACACAACTGGTGTCAATCAATCAATTATGCCCCACTCACACTGGGATAGGGATGACTGGAGAGCACACTCATGTCAACAAGTAGTAATGACCCTGATTGTTTTGCTTTCCTGTCTGCAGGAGGTGGTGTAACGACCTTCCTCGCGGGCAGTGTCTGTTGGTGTCGTCCTCGGTGGACCACGACAACGTTCACCTGGAAGCCGGCCTTCGGGCGGTGCTGCTCACCTCACGCTTCCTGATCGAGCCTTCCGGGTCGGGCCGATCTCGGCTCACACACTACTGCAGAGCCGACCTCAGGTACCCCATGCATACTACTTGTATATCACTGGACTAACTTACTACCGTACTCTATTGAGTTATGTTGCATTTGATATCATCGTAGCTTGCACAGGGTTTTTGCACTATTGAAGCCACTGCAAAACCATCACTTTATTAGTTTATTACTTATTTTACTTGCTAGGTTACTTATTATTGAGTGTGTGGGTTTCGTATTTGAATGCTGCAATGTCAATGTTGAGGAACCTATGTTTACTCTTGTGTACTTGTACAGTACAGTGATTCTGATCCTGATTCTGATTTCATTTCATTTTGTCAAGTACATGTTAATGTTGACTCATTCGAGTCAAGGCGATTACTTCTAAATGACAAACATGTTACTTCTAAATGGCATGGCATGGTGCTTTGAACCAGAATGTCTTTTAAACTCTCAAATGAAATGTTGCCAAATGTTATTCACGATATCTTCCATGCTTTTGTCATCTCCAGGGGCAGATCACCTGAGTGGTACAACAAGGTTTTTGGCCTTCTCTGTGCCGTGGAGGTTGCAAAGATCCGAGGCTCCTTCCCCATGCTTATACCTCGAGGAACTGAAACCAAGCTCTGAGACGGACCAGACCAGAGACACACAGGAGTGTACTCTCCGAGGCTTCAGAAGGACTCAAATTAGGAGGCAAATCATGTGTGGTGTCATGTTGTATCTGGTAGGCAGTCTGCAGTGTCATCATCATCATCATCATCATCATCATCATCATCCGCCTGAGATGGACACCTTCATGAAGAGCCGACTGAGGAGACGGTCGCTCGATTGTGTCGATCTAAATCCACGTTTGCATTAACTGATCCATACTCATTCGAAACCCCTCCTGAAGTTCAGAGCATTCATCAATGATCGTTAGCGATAAAAAACTTTAGTCATCAGAAATGTATCCTCAGGAAAAGAAGAGGTCATTATCAGGACTTGTTTTAATAGCTTTACTTACGTTACTTACATGTCATTTACCATTTTAATGCTGCTGTTGAATGAGCAAGACTTAAGCCTGGTACACACATAAAGATAATCTGGCCCGATTTCGGCCCGATTTCCCCCCTTCCGACCAAGGACAGCAAACGCCCTATTATCGGATGGCTCTCAAGATTATCCTACAAGATTATCCTGTGGTGTGAGGTGTGTTAAGAGTCAATTTCTCCCGACAATCTGCTCGGAAAATGGTCGGGGCCGACGATCGTAAATATTAAATGTGTTCAATATTTACGATTAAAAGTCCTCTTGTGTCTGGGTGACTCCCGAGTCCGATTGTGACGTGGAATGGAATGTAGCCAATCAAGAAGCGAGCTGACTGACGCGTCTTCTTCTTTTTGTTCTTCGCCACTTTATTTGCCCTGTCGCACATGGCTGCCTCTACAGGTCAGTCAGGGTACTACTACCCTGATCACGCTGGATTTCTGGCTTGGGGAACGAGACTCCAGACTGTGGGAGGACAGATCTTTATGCATGTGGTCGTATATCGGAGCACACCACACACAATACGATCAAAACTGTTCAATCCATGATTTTTTATCTTCATGTGTGGGGTGTCTCTCTCAGATAAAAAAAAATCTGTTAAGATTTAGAAAATCTTTATGTGTGTACCAGGCGTAAGGCTGGCCAAAGTGCCATGGAATGTTTTCGAGGTGCAACCCGCTTTTCACAATAACTCAGGAGAATCTCTAGAGCAACCGTCAATGTCGTACTGTAATGTTATGCAATTTTTTCTCATGCTAAATTCACAGAGATAATATATATTTTCCTATTGTGAAAAACTTGGAGAATGGCACCTTACTGTTACAGTATCTCGTCCCCAATATTGCCATGATATTTCAATATCTAACTTAGATGTTTTGGGGCTAAAGGCTTGTTTACTGAGGCACCTTAGCGGGTCATGTTCGCTAGTCTGTAAACGCTGTGCTTCTTCAGCCTTTCGCTTAGGCTGTTCATTTGACTAGTCTTGCCAGGCCAGGCGTGTTATCTTTTTTTGCAAGTCTGGCATGCGAGATTCACCTTTGCCGCTTAAACAGTTTCCTAACACTTCTTTATCACCATCACCATATCGTGAGCTTAGAATTATAAGGTTCTATCTCCATTTAGGGTAGTTCAGAGATATTGAGCGTCAAAGTTTTTACATTCCATGATGTTTTGTTGAGATGGAACCTTTGTATTTTATGAATGAATAACTCAAAAATGTCATACATGTCAACATTTTAAAAATAATACCACACAGGCATTAATAAACACCTAATGGATCAGATTATGTAAGAAACTACATTTTGACAAAAATGGAGATAGAATATTATAATTCTAACGTCACGACATCCTGCATGTTAAGTGTTTATTAAATGGTTAACTCTCATTAGCTACTGCTGAGACTAAAGGCCAATGCACACAGCGTGTGATTTTTGTTGCACGACAACATTCGATTGCAATGCACACGGTGTGCGATGCAATTTTGTTGCACCGCAAAATTCCATTTTCAACTCACACCATTGAAGTCTATGAGAAAATCATAAAAAATCTCATCCCAATGCACACGGCGTGCGAGATTTTGTTGCACCACAACATTCCATTCTCAATTGTTACTTTATTGTTACGTAGTCGGACCAGGCAGGCTGATTACAATAGGCTCTACCAATATGGCTTGCCTTGCTTCCACAATTTCTACAAGATACAACTGGACATATTGTGATAAAATATGTGGGTCCCCTGATTTAGGGGTATTGGTAAAATGTCAGGAGAGGGAGCGCACAAAACACACAGCCAGAAAGGTGTATTATAAAAGCCACTTTATTATTATGGGCGTTGATCAGGCAGACATAGATTCGGAGGACGGAGACAGTCATCAACGAAAGGAGACAAACGAAAATGGGTGAGTAGCAACGTTAACGTTGATATGCTTTTATGTAATGATAGCAAGCTTTTTTGCTAAACTATAACTATATAAAAAGGTATGCTCCAGTCTCTCTCCCCGTTATGAGTGACTCAATTAATTTAGATAGACCAGTTGAAGTTTTCCCAATTGTCCCATTGTGATGCAATAATCCGTCGCACCACAAACTTTTACAAAATGTGCAAAATTTGACAGTGCGACAAAACTCGCACGCCGTGTGCTTTGTCCCATTAAAAACGAATGGAATCGAATTTTCGCGGTGCGATTAAAATCGGGGCCGTGTGCATTGGGATGAGATTTTCTCATAGACTTCGATTCAAACTTCAAAATCGAATGTTGTGGTGCAACAAAAATCGCACGCCGTGTGCATTGGCCTTAAGGGATCCTTATTTCCCCTTAGATCTCTTGACATTCAGAGACTGAACCTTTTGTAAAATGGGCAAATTATCTCCTAAGGGCCAGACTATGACATCAGTGTGGAACTCTTTTTGCATAAATCATTCACATTTGCATAAATCAAGCTTTGATATCCCTGACAGATTGACACATTCAGGATATTGCATTATGCAATTATTCTTCACAAAGAACCGCCTGGGGTTGAGGCATCAGCAGTGAAGATGGATGAGTTACTGTAAGTGTTTGTCTTCAGTGTTACGTAAGTGTTTTTTTTATTGGATTTCATTATGTCTCAAGTGTTTTATTTATGTCTTTATGAGTCTTTTTAATGTGACAATTATGTACAGTAAATATGTGCAGATTCTAACAATGGATATATCTTTCAGTTGGGCATTGTGTACAGGAATAAGTGTTATTGTTAATGTTAATTAATCTTATCTAATTTGAATTATGCAATGGGTGGCAGTGCAATGACTGAGTGCATTTACGTTTTTTCGCCAATGTTTTCTGATGCCATTTGTAATGCTTTACATATCAGTTCCCTTTGCATCTAATGGCAAGTTTTCCCTTTGAATAACAAATGCAGTGAACATAATCTAAAAGCAAGTGGGAATAAATAGCCATAAAAACAATTATTTTTTTGGGAAATGACAGACTAGAATAGCCTTTTTTGTAACATGTACCAGACCATTGTACTTTGAAGCGGTTGTTAATTAATGTTTGCAGTCCAAAACAACGTCTTTGTATTATGTCTGTCTTGTGTATTAGTCGTTACTCTCGTTTACTACCTATATGTATTATGCTGCTCTGAGTGTACACAGAGTACAAATCAATAAACCTTTTTCAGTTTTATAAACTGTGTATCTCTCCGTCATCGGTTTACCCTTAGTGACCACTTCTTCTTTCTTTTCTTTTTTTCTTCTTCTCATTACACTTAATTGGCACTTATATGTAACTTAATGAAACCCAACATCGTTTGATTCAATTCCATCATTTAATTAATTGACATTTTTGATTAGTTTCTATGGGATGCAATGGGTGCAATATAATACGGGTGGCAAAATAAGTTCTGATGCCGCACATCAAAGGGACAGAGAGGTTATTTTCTTGGAGCAGCGGGCTTCTCCATCACCGCTGCCTGCTTGCAGTTCATCCTTAGGCACAGCTTGAGTCTTTCTTGGAAGGATCTGGTGGTGATGGTGTACAGGATGGGGTTCAGGGCGCTGTTAATGGGCAGAATGAAGATCACAACCCATAAGATGATGGTTCCTGCAGGAGGAGGCCACAACGATCAGGCATACTGATAGAACTTCAATACTTGAATACTAGAAATCATGTAACCCCACATCGTGAGCTTAGAATTATACGGTTCTATCTCCGTTTAGGGTAGTTCAGAGATATTGAGCGTCAACGTTTTTACATTCCATTATGTTTTGTGAGATGGAACCTTTGTATTTTATGAATTACTAACTCAAAAATGTCAACATTTAAACAAATAACACCACACAGGCATTAATAAACACCTAATGGATCAGATTATGTAAAAAAACTCAATCTGGACAAAAATTGAGATAGAACCTTATAATTGTAACGTCACGACATGTCTGCCAATACCAATACCTGTTATTTCCACTCGTAAGAGAGAAAGGACTTTTAGGATGAATATCGGCATCCAACACATAGCATCTGTGAAAACGATGAAGAAGAATCTCTTAGCTATAGATACCTCCTGGTTATAGACGCTCTGTCTGGCGATTTTGGAGGTTTTATGAACGGAATAGAACATGCTGCCGTAGGAGAAGACAATCATGATGAATGCAAAGAGATTCAAACCTGAAAGACAAAATCAAAGAATACACACACCTTAACATTTCTTTCAAATCAAAAAACACTTGTCTCAAAAACTGGGATCATCGGAACTAATGTCAGTACTCAGACTATCATCAGAACTGAGCATGTTTGAAGTTAGAACATCAGAAATATAATCTGAAATTAAAACGTTGTAGTTGTCATCTGAAAGCAAAACATTGTAACTTGTCAGAACAGACATCTGAACATAAAACATCAGAATTACCCATCAGAACTAAGATCAGAACCATCATCAGAACTTAGAACATTTCAACCATCATCAGATCTAAAGGCCAATGCACACGGCGTGCGATTTTGTCGCACCCCCGAATTCGATTCCATTGTTTTGAATGAGACCCAATGAGACAATGCACACGGCGTGCGATGCGATATTGTCGCACGACAACATTCGATTCTCCATTCACATTCATTCATTCATTGGTGTGAATTGAGAATTGAATGTTGTTGTGCGACAAAATCGCACGCCGTGTGCATTGGCCTTTAAGATGATAAGATTTGGTATAGAAATTCCATGTCTGCTCAGACCAATGGATTATCTCCTCAATTCTGCTCAGACCAATGGAATATCTCCTCAATATTTCTAATTCTGATATGATGCCAACGCTCCTCTTACCCAGAAATATTCCAGTGGAATAGCAGCGGGCCCCTGGTTTCTCCATCTCAGAAACTGAGTGAAGTGGAAAACATACTCCGTTTCGCCCGTAGTAATTCCCAAACGTCTGCTTGTCCCAGAAGGGGATGACTGCGATCATGAAGCCGAGAACCCAGATGAAGATGAGGTAGCAGAGCGTCTGTTTGCGACCTGCTCTGTAGTTGTGGAAGGGGAAGACGATGCACAGGTACTTCTCCACAGTCATGTAGGTCAACAACATGACGGACACCTCTGTGGACAGCATGGCCAGGCAGCCAATCAGCTGGCACTGCAGGCTCTCCATCCACATCTGGGCGTGTCTGTTGTACTCTCCGCAGTATTTGATGTCAAATGACCCGATGAAGAAAAGGTAAACTCCCATCAGGCAGTCAGCACCTAACACATGGACAAATTAGACAAATACTGTACTGCATAGTCATACATTTACACTACGTTTTAGTCATTTAGCTGATGACATTATCCAAAGCGACTTACAATAAGTACATTTGTCTAAGTGAACCAACTAATACATCACAGTCATCGTATGTAAAACCGTCAATAAGTATAACTAGTATCACTGAGAAAAAAAATGTTCTCCAAAACAAGAAAAAAATGCTATAAAATAAGCAAAATCTGCCAGCAGAACAGGCAAGTTTCTTTAAAAAAAGTAAAAGATATCTTAAAACGAGTGCAGTCAGACAAAAAAAACAAGCATATATTGCAGTGGCGGCTGGTGATAAAAATGTTGGGTGGGGCACAGGTTATGGGGGCATGCTCCACGGGGAAGAATATAAGAATATATCATGGATTTACAGTCGATTTTAGCATGAGAATATATATATATAACTAGTATTAAAGGGCAAACTGCAAACACAACAAAAATATAATGCACAACAACTGACAAATCAACTGGAATAGTCTTTGTTAGCAGAGTAGACCTAATGTTAACAGAATGGACTTATACCCTTTGTCTATCTGTGCAGCGGATTCTAGCAGCTCAAATGGATTGTACTGTCCAGACAGTTGTCTTGTTTAGCCATTCAACTAGGCATTATTTATTCAATGGAGAAAGACATGGAACACAATGTAATTGTGATAATAAATGTGTTCTTTGTTACTTCTTTAATTAAATTAAAGTGTACCTTTCTATTATCATACAATATTTCCTTGAACATGTAAACTCTATAATCATACAGTTTTTCTATTAGTTGTCTCTGTCATACTGAACTGTTTGTTATCATCCTGAACTATCTCTGTTGCTCACCTCACCTCAGTTCTGTCTCTATTGCTCTCCTCTCCTGTTGTCTGTCTCTCTGTTGCTGTCCTGTTGTCTGTCTCTCTGTTGCTGTCCTGTTGTCTGTCTCTCTGTTGCTGTCCTGTTGTCTGTCTCTCTGTTGCTGTCCTGTTGTCTGTCTGTTGCTGTCGTCTCCTGTTGTCTGTCTCTCTGTTGCTCTCCTCTCCTGTTGTCTGTCTCTCTGTTGCTGTCCCCCATGTTCGCCTCAGTGCTGCTAGCGACACCCGACCCAGTGCTAACTGCTTCGTGGCTCGCACTCCCAACAACATTGGTCGTCGCAGCTGCATTTTTTTTTTTTACTTAGCTATATCAGGGCTCTCAAGTCTCACGCATTGGGCGTGAGACACACGCATTTCAACCCGTTCACACGCCGCATTTCAACCCGTGTGTCTCACGCCCAATGCGTGAGACTTGAGAGCCCACTAATGTGCGTCCGCTTCATTTTTGCAGCTTTCTCTTACGAATTTAGCCTAGGCTATGCGTAGCCTACGTCCTGCGTGACTCAGTAACGTAAACTGGTGAGATGAGATTTCTTCTCTCGAAACAAATGATAGAAAACCTGGATTCCGCGGGCATAAAGTTGCCTCAGGAATTAATTAAAACTGCCTCGCTGTTTTGTGGGGGGGCCTCAGGATTTGGGGGGGGGGGCTCAGGATTTTAAATTTTATTTTATTTATATATTTTTTGTATCCAATGTTAGGTGGCCGCCGTGGCCCCCTAGTGGTAGTGGCCCTAGGCTGCAGCCTAGGTAAGCCTATGCGTTAATCCACGCATGCTCAGGGCGCACTTTTGTGCGCCCCGACCGGGAAATAGGTGACAGCCAATTGGAGCGCAGTGAATTTCACACAGATACAATTTTTATTGTATTGGAGGATTTTTAATGAATGCTGATAGGCGCCAACATAATATCAGCCGCATTTTATGAGTAAACAATGTTTATTTTTAAAAACTTTTACAAGTAGGAACTAGGAAGTGGGGGCCCGTTGGAAGGTGGGGGCGGCGCCCTAGCGCCCTCTATTGGCCAGCCGCCACTGATATATTGCCTTAAGATATTCCATTTGACTTAGATTGACTTTTTGCAGTGTATAGCAGTGGAGGCTCCTCCATAGAGGTGGAGGAGGCCTGGCCTCCCCAATAATTTGAGAGAAGAGAGAGAGATTTAAAAAAGCAATAATTATATTTTTTATCAGACACACAACATACAATTCAGAACAATACTTCATCCATTTCTAATATTTATCCTGCAGAACAGCACTCATACACGCGTGTGGCGGAAAAAGGTACTACACGGAGGCCAGGCCTCCTGTCGGAAAGTGGTTTCTCATAGAAGTCAATGTAATGCAATTTTTTTCATGGCAATATGTGATTGGCCAAATCACTGAAATTGGGTGGGAACAGGAGGCCTGGCCTCCGTGTAGTACCTTTTTCCGCCACACGCGTATGAGTGCTGTTCTGCAGGATAAATATTAGAAATGGATGAAGTATTGTTCTGAATTGTATGTTGTGTGTCTGATTGACATAGTGTTTGAGTGCTTTTGACATGTCATTGATTGTATGTAGTATGTTGTGGTGAATGTTGTGAGCCTGAGCAGAAGGGACAATAGCTGCTGCAGGCGGACCAGAGATTCATGCCAATTGTTTTGTTTATTTGATGACCCATTGTGCAGGCAATAAAAGCTGCTTCATCCACCATCCTGAGAGTGTCCCAATCCATTCAGTACCGCCAAACACAAATTAATAATTTTTAACAAAGACAGATAAGAAGAACAGGGAACATTCCATCGCGAGTGAAGCGAGCAAGCGGAAAAAAATTTGGCCTCCTCAATTCTGGAAGTCACCAGCCTCCACTGGTGTATAGCATAGCTTGCATATTTTCTTCTTGCAGGAGGTGTATTCATATTCATACAGCTACACAGTGTGCGAATTAAATCACGGTGTGCGGGGGAGCCCAGGGATTAAAGCAAAAAAAAATATCTCCTAACGGAAAAAAAAATTCAGGCCAAATCGGGGCCGGTGGCTTTCCGTGCGCAAAGCGCGCGTGCGATTTTCCGTTCTACGTTCTAATGCTTTGACTTTTCTTTCGGAAAATGTGAACACATTTCCGCGTTGTCGAAAATCAATGACACATCGCTAGTCAACTAACACGGCTTGTTTTGTGAGCCTGCTAAACAATGTACAGTAGTGTTCTAGTTAACTAGGTAACAATGTACAGTAGTGTTCTAGTTAACTAGGTAACAATGTAAAGTAGTGTTGTAGTTAACTAGGTAACAATGTACAGTAGTGTTCTAGTTAACTAGGTAACAATGTAAAGTAGTGTTCTAGTTAACTAGGTAACAATGTAAAGTAGTGTTCTAGTTAACTAGGTAACAATGTAAAGTAGTGTTCTAGTTAACTAGGTAACAATGTAAAGTAGTGTTCTAGTTAACTAGGTAACAATGTAAAGTAGTGTTCTAGTTAACTAGGTAACAATGTAAAGTAGTGTTCTAGTTAACTAGGTAGCAGTCCAATCCATTTCGCTGCTGTATTTTGGCTTGACTAGCGAGTTTGTGTTGTGATTCTCACCCTAGTTTCACCCTTTTCCATAGTTTTGAATAATACATGTGTGGACTGACGATGTAGCGCAGCCTAACTTATTCTAATAATTATTTAACATAGTTTTATTCTGATAATGATTCCCCCCTCCTCCCAGACTTACAAGGTCACATTATTATTGGATTGGTTGTTTGGTGCCGGGTGAAGTTAGCTAAACATTTAACCTGCTAGCTAGCAAGAGAAACATAATGTCACTCTCCAAAGGTCTAAAGAGGAAAGTTGACGGTGAAAACAGGGCATTTAAACAGGAATGGACAGCGAACTATGCGTTCATCCTACCTGGTTTCATCAATGCAAAGCCGTTGTGAGAGACTCACATTTTCCGTGCTCACAATGAATGTTCCCTTCCACCTATACATGCGAGTTGTCCTTTTCATCAATGAATGCGATAAAGACGGACTAGAGGAATCGATTGGTGCATAAAAACCTTGAGAACTGCCAGATTAAAGTGACGTCCATAATAATAATAAATAATAATAATACATTAGACTTATAGCGCTTTTCTAGACACTCAAAGACGTCCATATCACCAGATAGCCAACAAATAGTGACCGATGGGAGATGCCAGTTTTCTCATTAAGTGAGATTTAATAGCCTAATATTATTTTTTCTATTTTTAATGAATGGCTCATTGTAATTATTATCCCTAGTAATGTAGCGTGTTTGCTCTGTCATTAAATGTTTTTCAGGAGCATATAGGCTAAGCGGATTCAGCTTCTTCTTTTTTTTTTGCGCCGATTTAGTTGTCAATGTTTTTCATAAAATTAAACTGCATTTGCTTTGTTACTGTTCACATGTGTGGTGCAGTCACATTCACATAGCCTATAAGTAAACATTAAGTTTGAATTATTTACTGAGCTGGCGTTACTTTTTTCAAACCACACACCGCATGTCGGCTATTTCAGCACCACGCATTGTCCACCTACTTATCATTATGAGGGGTTCAGCGTCAGTGCACCCCGCTCTGTTACTGTCGCATAGTTGTAGCCAATAAAGGCCTATATGTAGGCTATATAGGCTATTATATATCATTTATATACCTAATACCAACATCAAAATAGATTGTATGCCTCTACAAATCATATTACACCAGGTAAAATCCGTCACAACTTGGAATAAATCCATCGCAATTTGGAATATTTTAGAGCTCCCCCAAAATTTCACAAACCATGTTTCCAGGGGAGCTCATGTCACCACTAGGGGAGCTATAGCTCCCCGAGCTCCCCCTTATTTCGCACCCTGCAGCTACACTCAAATCAATACTGTGTGAATAAATGAAGAGTAAACTAAATACTCGATTCTGAAAATGCAAATGTGGCCAACTCATGCCTGTCTACTCACAGCAGAGTGATATGATGGCCATGGTGTGGTGCTGGTTCTCAGATGCAACACAGGACCGTAGGCAGATCACAAACACGTTGCCAAAGCAGATGACGAAGGCCACCACCCATACAAAGACACGAAGAATAATATTGGCCAGTAGATTCTCAAATGATGAAATCCCATCAGTGTTTGGCTTGCAGCTTCGCACAGTAGGAGAGTAGCCACAGTACTCAAACTTCTTAAAATATCTGTTTTCAAGAAGAAAACAACAATGACATCATTAACGCCCCAAACTATTTAGAACAAGCTGGTTTTGGTCCACATTCTAAAGTGCAGGATACTGTAACATTAGGACAGGTTTAGTTTTGGTGATAGACAGTGCATGCTTGACAGTGCCCAGATAAATAGAACCAAAGTGTGGATTGAAGTCTGTCCTTGTCCACAGACTCCATTCAGGGTAAGGAACCAAAGGTGATTTAGGTAAGTAAGCTTATTATTTATATAGCACCTTTTGTACATGAAATGCAACTCAAGGCACTTTACAATAGAACACATACAATCAATGATTAAAAGAAGGGATGGGGGGGGGGTGGGGGGGAGGGGACACGAGACAACAGTAGGGGAGGGGTGGGGGAAGGGAGGGGAGGGAGGGGTTACATCACCCTCTGTAGACATCATCTGCTATCTCTAGGTAAATTATCCCTAACAAAAAAAATGTGTGGGGCTAAACTAAAATAAACACAAAATCTGAATCTGTTTTACAAGCAGATTAAATGGATGGAAACACATAATATGTACTCACATATGTGACAGGTTATTAAGAGAGCGAAACATCCTAATGCTGATATTCGGGATCTCAATTTCCTCCATACTCCTGAGGGGTAAAACACATTTGTGTTGTAGAAGTTAAACAGTGTACTATTCATCTCCAATTCTCCAATGTGAGTTAACTATTTCACTATCAGGTAAAATAAAAACTATTACTTACAGTGATTGCAAATTGACAAATCTGTCAAACTGATCATCATAGATATGAGTCATCGGGTTATTCGAAATGTTCCTGAAACAAGATTGTAACACATCAGTACAGAGCAGCTTACCCCCCCCCCCCCCCCCCCCCTTATCTCATCTGCAGCCAGGTCGATGGATGCCTCATATCGTATTGCACCCCCATCCCCGACCCCTTCCATAGATCACCACCCTGATTTAATGTGTTTCTTGAAGTTGAGTGTTAGGCTCAAAGGTAACACTCCTCTTTTAATCCCTATGTGGTCTTTTGTTAAACAGAAATCTGAGAGAAAAATCCACTCTTCTGTCCCAAGTACATCCTTCAAAACAACGGTTGTTCAGATGGTGATTGCATATACTCACAGCTGCTTGAGGCTCTGAAGACTTTGAAATAAAGAAGGGGATATTTCCTCAATCTTGTTTACAGATAGGTCCCTGTAAAGAAAATGGAATGAATCCAAATACTTTCAACACATTTTCTAGCATCTCTAAAACAGGTCAATCTGATTAATATTTAAGCAATATCACATGAGAGGGAGTGCTGTTATACTGAATATCAGCATGGCTGTGATTCGGTCGTAGGTACGAGGCCGCAGGCCGTATAACAGCACGACCTCGAGTGTGATATTGCTTTTATACAACAGTTCTACAGCGCAATTTATTAGTTAACAGTAATAAGCAACAACAGATTATGATCTGTTTGTTTATTTAATCATATATTTTGGCTCCGTCAACAAAAAATAGTTCCGCAACTGGACTGTTGCCTAGTAACCTGAACACAAACATCTGCAGGCTAGCTACTTTGTATTAACGGTAATTTCGGAGTGATACATATAGTTAAAAGTCCCAGTGCTGTTATACTGTATATCGGCACTCGTGGAATGCCTCTTGTCCAATCAAATTACTTGGTCGGAACTAACTGTTGTATAAATTGAAATAACATGTTCATCAACCGTATCATTCTGCATTTATAAATACAGTAGCAGCATCATGGCCTATGTAGTGTCTCTCTGTTAGCTTAAGCTAAAGTGGACTCACAGGTCTATCAGGCTTGGCATTCCATCAAATGTCCCCTCTTCAATGGACTGGACTCTGTTTCTGCGAAGAACCCTGGAAAACAGATTTCCTATGAGTAATCAGAACCGTCAGACCCATGGACATTCTTCAACATATTTTTTTCACCTTTTTAGCCTTGATTTAACTTAGGGTGTTTTCTTTTGGTCTTTTCAGTCATTCAATTATTTGAGCTCATTGAACACTTTGAGCTACAACGTTTGCAGGAAAAGCTCTATACAAATAAAAAGTTATTATTATTATTATTATTATTATTATTGATATTGACCATGCATCAGTTCTCTAGTCCTCATGTGTTCCTTGCTCCCATGGCTTTCATACTTTTATTATCCTCTTGTGTTTCTGTCTTGTTGTCTTGTTTTCTCTCAGTTTGTATTTATTTTCCCTGTACAGCACATTGTATTGTATTGTATGAAAGCCCTTTAGCTCTATATTGAATACATGTGGGATTAAAATCACACCATTGCTGTCACTGTAACTGCCATCAGCAGCTACACAGGCCCAAACCATAACACTCCCTCACCATGTTTCACAGATGAGGTGATATGCTGTACATTTTGCACAGATCCTTTTGTCTCCAAACTGTTCACTTGCCATAACTCTGGTACATTCTAATATTCATCCACAACACTGTTTTCAAGACCTCTGCATGATTTCGAGGTACTTTTTTTAGCAAACCATAACCTGACCAACCTTTTTGCGGATAACCAGTGGTTTGGTACCTTGCAGTGAAGCCGCTGTAGTTAGGCTGGTGACGTATTTAGCGAATGGTAGTCTCTAACACATTCACAACTATAGTACCTCCTGGCGAGTGTTCCTGGTCTGTGGGACAGTTGTTTTTGGGGTTTTCTGAATGATTGTGAGCATATTTCGGTCATCCACTGTAGAAGTCTTCATTGGCCTACCAATCCTTTTGTATTTGCGATTGCTGAGCTCACCAGTGCTTTTCTTGTAAAAAAGGATGTTCCAATGATGTTATATTGGCAAGATGTGACGGAACACTTACCAGAAACTAGTGTTGTTCCGATACCATTTTTTGATCCCGATACCGATACCGATACCTGACCGTGCAGTACTTGCCGATACCGAGTACCGATCCGATACCACGGCGTTTGAAAAAACAAAACAAAAAAACATGTTTTTTGAGCCGCATACTCACCTCGATGTAAAATTATTGCTAACACTTAGTCTGGCACTGCTCAAAACCTTTGTAAAACAGGAAAAAATACCAACAGAGAGTGAATACTATAGAACTTTTTTTTATTGTCTACCTGGTATGGTGACAAGAAAATCAACCCCTTATAAAACCTGAAATGTGGCTCTCACAGATGCCAATCAGTGCAATATCCATTTAAGATATAAAACAGTCGTAGTAGTAGTGCAACAGCAAGTGAACATTTACAAACAAAATAACTTTGGTACTTAAAAAAAAAAAAACGGATTTTTTTTTTTGTTAGTACTCGCCGATACCGATACCAGCATTTTTGTGCGTATCGGTGGCCATGCCGATACTAGTATCGGTATCGGAACAACACTACCAGAAACCCATCAAGCCAATTGTCCCATTACTTTGGGTGCCCTGAAATAGTATGTATAAAAAGGGTTGTCGTTTCTAAATAGTGAAACCAATATGTATACAAATACCCTCAAATAAAAGGTGAGAATTTCTACTTTAATCTCGTAATCTCAATGTTTGATTTCAAATGTAAATTTTTGGAGTATTCAAACAAAATAATAAAACACGGTTTATTGTCCCATGACTTACGCAGGGCACTCTAAATCAAGTTTGATTTGATCTGCTTAGACCACCGATATTACTTTAAAACTACTTCAATAGTTTACCTCACTCTCAATCACTGCTTTGTTTGCTTGTTAATGTACCATGCAGCCAAATCTAATAATAGTTTAGCGTATCAAAGAACAAGGTTGAATCAGAACTGGCATTTCTATTAAGGAATTAGATGTAGTGATTAGATACAACGTCTCCCTTGGATGTGAATACATGTTATGTTATTGGTGTTACCTGTCTTATGTCGTTTGATTTATTGATTTCACTTGCCAAAATGCTTTGTCTCAATAATCTACTTATGTTCGCATCACAGAATACATACAACACTCAGGGGTCGATGTGTCAAAGGCATTGAGAGAGCTTAAATACTTTTCAACTTTTTGAAATGTACATTTTTCCTCATTCCTCAATATCAGACATGGCCTTAGAAGCAATCATAGAAACCATCTACTTCATCTCTGGCAGCTCCAGTGAGACACCTTGGACTGAATCTCATTACCAGCTGCACCGTGGAGGAGACGCTGCAGCATCATCTCCACTTACCAGTCTAGAGAGATCTACACCAGCCGCAGGGTTGTTATTGGGAAAACGTCCTCTTTTTGTAATGAACAAAGCAGCGCTAAACACCTTGTCTTCTCTCATTAGATTACACTTCATGATGCCGCTGGGATACAGAATGTAATTACAATTGTAATTAGAGGCAGACACACGTTTGCCGTACCAATGGCTTAGTGAATCTGGGCCCATCAACACAAAATAAGAACCTAGAAGTCGATTCTATGCCAGTGATAGGCCTACGGCATATAAACTATTCCAAAATATCATAGAATAATATTGCAATGGTCTACAAAGGACATGAGGAATGGTTGTTTGAAGCAAAACTCACAGTACTGTCAGAGTGGTGCACTGTTGGAAGTTGGAAACCCAAAGGGATGAGATCCTGTTTCCCTCCATTTCTCTGTGAAAAAGACGAGTCAGATCTCTATGATATTGCCCCCCTCGTTGTAAGTAGTTGGTACTGTAAATGTCTATTGGTGCTTTTATAAAGCGATATTATGTGTCAGGGAACATATATTATTATTATTGTTAATTGTTATTATCGCAAACAACATACTTTAAATACTGCAGTGTAATAATGACAGACAACATAAGAAATTATAGTCATCCTTATGAGAACACATTTGTGACAACCTCACTGGATATAATCTATCTGGTTAGGTTGTTACTTACAGCCAGTTTAATCTTGGCATTTCCAGGCAGACTGATTTCTTGGGGAGGTATTCTAATGAATTGTTCAGCAAGGACCTATAGTCAAATCAGATTTGATTTAAACACGCATGCACACACGCACGCACGCACACACACACACACACACACACACACACACACACACACACACACACACACACACGCGCGCGCGCGCGCACACACACACACACACACACACACACACACACACACACACACACACACACACACACACACAGGACAATTGTTTAAAGATGCGACTGTTAATTTAACTGTTAAAGTGATTAAAGTGGCATGATACTTACAGAAAAAATAATGATTTGAGCCCTTCAAACGATTTCTGCCTCAGGGATGCTATTCTATTTTCGTCCAGAATCCTAAAAGCAGAGGAAATTAAAGGGTAATTGTCCTTTGCATTGAACATATCATAGCTGAAATTAAAGATTAGCACAGTGCAAAGTACAAGTGTTGTTGTATTATCATCCATAAGAAAATGTAAATAAATAAAACAAATACATTTAGTGAGGTATCAATCATCTTTTAACTCCTTTAGTGAGAGAGGGTGAATAAAGTCGTCCAAATTGTCAACATTCTAGAGTGCCAAAGGTGTCTTTATTCACCCAAAATTCATAAATCATGATGCTTCATTATGTCGCCAGGTAAATACCACATAAAACACTTAAAAAGGCACTCTAGGTGGTGAGTGTTCCGGAAATCTCTGGCAATTAGTGAGCTAAGGTGAGTAAAAACATCCATCAAGTCACTTACAGCCACTCCAGGTTCCAAAGGTCCCTGAAAATGCCAGCCTTCAAGGAGGTAATCTGATTCTGACTGAGAAAGCTTATGACAGCATGACAGTATTACAGGAAGCGCAAAACAGCACACTTCAAAGCAGAATGACGACATCATTTGAAAGATGAAACGGCCTGATATCAATATTAATGCGGGACAACATAACGTGATGTGATGTGTGGAAAGTACACAAGGCTGTTGATTTCCTATCAGCCGCTACCTGATGGGTACAAATCCCCTTCATCCTTTGGTTTTATAAAGCCTGTACTCTCTGAGATGACTCTCTGAGAGGCCTTTCATCAGCACTCATCTCATCACGCAACTACTACCAGCTGCTTTTTGTGTGTCAGAGAGAGACAACACTGGGTAAACTGACATAATGTACTGTACGAACAGATTCTATGTGATTTCTTTCTTTCTTTCTTTCTTTCTTTCTACATTTCTACACTCTTCTGGTTTGTCATTGATTCTCCAGGAGCTCAACACACATGTTGTTGATATGTACACAATTAAAGGCCCTTGTACACCAATGCGTTTTTTTCGCCAAGATAATACTTGAGACATGTACTTCCGTAAGCATTAATCCAACTGTCCAGCAGTTCTAATTTGACGATGTGTCCCAGTCTATACCATGGCGGAGTGGTCAAAAAGAACTGTCAAAAGGCTTTTGACGGATGCGAAAAAAGGAGAAAACGAATCTGGTCCGAAAAAAATTCTGACGGACGAATATTTCGGATTCAGTGTGCAAGCATGATTGACACAACATGAATTCTAAATTATTATTTTTACGGACGTAAAAAAGCATTGGTGTGCAAGGGCCTTACTTACTTTCTAGATTGAGCACTTGTATCGAGAGATAGCGCTCCAAAATGATCAACTTACAGTATTTTGGCAAAGATAGTGAATTTAAGGATCTATCCCGCTGACGCTATTCCTGACTGAAATGGTATACTACAATACATACTTAGGTTAAGTGTGGGTTTCACATACTGCATGTACCTCAGGTCACAATGTGGTTCCTATAGCACCAGTACTTACAGTCTCTTTAGTGAGTACAGTCCTGCGAATGCCTGCCTGGAGACGGTTGTAATCTTGTTGTTTTCCAGGTGTCTGTGCAGTACAATAGTGACATAATATATTAAAGGGTTTGAATGACCACTGGTATCATGGGATATCCACATTACAGAAACATACATAGAAAGAATCTGTCTGGTGACATTAAAAAGAAAAAAACGATATCAACCATAATCTCAGGGAGAACTGCCGTTAGGACAAAATAATATTATGTTAATGAAATGAATGAGATGAATATTATGCTGCAATATGGTAGCATGGGGGAACATTCTTTTAAAGTGTTACCTTAAAATGATTCCACTTACAGTAATTATATGACTTTTCTAACCTTTATGCATTACAGAGAGATACATTTAGGCTATATCAGAATAGCTGAACATAGATGTGACCCATCTACAGTATGGATTGATGTTGTCCTCAGCACTTATGGTATCAGTTACTGTAAGTATTATTATTATTATTATTATTATTATTATTATTAAAATACTTCTCCACAACAGCTATAAGCAGGAATGCATTGTCTTTTCGTGAGCTTAGAATTATACGGTTTTATCTCCGTTTAGGGTAGTTCAGAGATATTGAGCTTCAAAGTTTTTACATTCCATTATGTTTTGTGGGGGCGGATTTAGGATCATAGGAGATCCGGGGCTTAGCCCAGAGGGGGAATATATTGTGCGCGCGGAGCGCGCCGGAAAATGTTGCCTTCAACCTTCAACTTACCACCACCTTAAAGCGGACAAAAGGCACTGGAGAACACATATACATTCACACCCTTTAATGAAGCAAACTAATTGTGGTGGTTCTGGGCACAGAGGGAGGTCAGCACACGTAGCTCCCCCTGTCAGTCACCATCATTTATATTTGTATATAATTACATAATTGATGGGCTGAGGCTAGTTATGTTACAGTATGTATATCAGGGCAGACTCTGTGCTCACCACTTATATTGTATTTAGAGTCTTGTCCTGTGTTATATGACGATATATTACATGTATTGTTGGCCTGTGTATAGTACTGTGAAATCAAATCCCCCCTGGGACATTAAACACACTTAGTTAGTTAGCGTTACATCTTAGGATAGATTTGAGTCATGTTCTGTATACATACATACTACCATAAGGGCATACTTAATGTGGTTACTCCATGTTTACTAGCTGTAACATTAACGTTACATCATTCTTTTTCACCTGTTACTCAGTCAACCAGAGTGCCGATATCAAAGACTATCAGCCTGTTATTCACTTTATTTGTATAAGTATTATCCTTTGTTTGATTTCTTACCATGTACCGTAACAGTACCTTGCTATGTTTCATTTTCATTATAACATAACGTTATGTTATGATAGCCAGCTAGCATTAGCAAACCGGAAAAGTAGTGTCAGTGAGTCAGTCACCTTTCTAATAAGATTCACAAACCTGAAACATCATCTATGTCATCACTGCTGGTGATGTCATTGTTGTCAGCTGCTGATACGGCTGCTGCAACAGTTCTTGGCGCTTGTTTTGTTGAAAACAACTTTCGGATATCCATCCTTACAATTTTGCAAGTCAGGCACTGATTGAGATCACATCTTCTTCAGGGCAGGGTAGGCTACGCAGTATGCAGGCTAATGTCGCGCAGCTGCTGCCTCTCTGTTGGACTCCGGTACTGCACGTTACTCACGAGCAAATATTTATTTTTATTTTTTTATTTTTTATTTTTAAGTAAAACATTCGGGGCTTTTCAGAAAACATCCGGGGCTTGAGCCCCAGTAGCCACCCCCTAGCGCCGCCCCTGGATGGAACCTTTGCATTTTATTAATTACTAACTAAAAAATGTCAACATTTTAAAAATAATACCACACAGGCATTAATAAACACCTAATGGATCAGATTATGTAAAAAAACTCAATTTTGACAAAAATTGAGATCCTTATAGAACCTTATAATTCTAACGTCTAACGTCTAACGTTTTCATATAAATAAAATGAAAATGAAAATAAAAAACACCTTCAGCCAGACTGTTTTCTCGAGAGCTTCCCACATCTGGAATACACTAACCTCACTACCTACAGGATACACTAACCTCACTACCTACAGAATACACTAACCTCACTACCTACAGAATACACTAACCTCACTACCTACAGAATACACTAACCTCACTACCTACAGAATACACTAACCTCACTACCTACAGAATACACTAACCTCACTACCTACATACACTAACCTCACTACCTACAGAATACACTAACCTCACTACCTACAGAATACACTAACCTCACTACCTACAGGATACACTAACCTCACTACCTACAGAATACACTAACCTCACTACCTACAGAATACACTAACCTCACTACCTACAGAATACACTAACCTCACTACCTACAGAATACACTAACCTCACTACCTACAGGATACACTAACCTCACTACCTACAGAATACACTAACCTCACTACCTACAGAATACACTAACCTCACTACCTACAGAATACACTAACCTCACTACCTACAGAATACACTAACCTCACTACCTACAGGATACACTAACCTCACTACCTACAGAATACACTAACCTCACTACCTACAGAATACACTAACCTCACTACCTACAGAATACACTAACCTCACTACCTACAGAATACACTAACCTCACTACCTACAGAATACACTAACCTCACTACCTACAGAATACACTAACCTCACTACCTACAGAATACACTAACCTCACTACCTACAGAATACACTAACCTCACTACCTACAGAATACACTAACCTCACTACCTACAGAATACACTAACCTCACTACCTACAGAATACACTAACCTCACTACCTACAGAATACACTAACCTCACTACCTACAGAATACACTAACCTCACTACCTACAGAATACACTAACCTCACTACCTACAGAATACACTAACCTCACTACCTACAGAATACACTAACCTCACTACCTATTGATCCTTGGCCAACACCCTGAAGTGATGGCTGAAGGACAATGAGGTTCACCACACATAGTTACCATAGTTACCTTAGTTACCATACCTCAGGTACCATAGGACCTTGACCATGACCCACAAAATGTCTGTGTTTTTCTTTTGTTTCCTTTTTGTCTGACTGCTTGCTAAGTGTTGCTTGTCATGTGCTGCCACATACGGTATGGTTTGTGTATATACTGCTATAATCAATGTGCTACCTTGTGTGTGCTCTAGAACCCTTTCTCAATAGTCAAACAATCGGTCCTCTTCTTGATTCCTCAGTGCTCAGTTCCTCCGTGACCCGAAAACTGAAGAGTTTTGGCATATTTCTATAATAGGTAAGCATATCAAACAACATATTGTCCAACAGGTGGATTGCTCCCTGTCCTAGTCTTCTTGAGGAGATGAAGGGTCCAAGCTTGTCTCCTCATGTGGGAAACTTAGACATGTCTACGTATCGACAGTTTAACCAAAAGGAACCACGCTTCTCCTTCATTTATTCACCCACTGTAAATGTAGCCTAATAAGGCTAGTGGTGTCACTGTTGTTTGCTCTGGTGTTTGGTCTGTCCCATGTCGACTTCATTCGGAGCAGCCATGGCCCATTTTAATAGTTGCAGTTTTAATAGTTGTAGGGCCCTACAGGTATTGCACAGAGGACAGAGGAAAAGGTGTTTGTTGTTGTTCTTTACTCACCAGAAAATCTTTGATCCAAACAGATCAACATCTCTTCTGACTAGTATGTTGATCCATGATCCAAACAGATGCAACATCTCTCCTGACTAACAGATGCAACATCTCTTCTGACGAGTATGTTGACCTCATTTAGACTTTCCGGTAGAAAGAACAACAACACACAAGTAGGATATCTTGAAGGAGGTTTTTTTATTCGTCGATAGAGCGCAGCAGTGTTTATTTTTTATTTTTTCGTCTGTCTTTTCGTGCAGAATGCGTTAGCCTAGAGGTTAGAGAGGCCGGCTAGCAATCAGAAGGTCAGCAAGGCACTTAAACCCTAATTGGTCCAGGGGCACCGACTATGGCTGTCCCTGTGCCTAGAGCAAAATAAACCAACAAATTCCCCCAAAAAGCCACTGCCAGAGGGTCGAGATACAGATAGCAGATTAACCCAAAATGTATTGCATTATTTATTTGCTATATCAGAACCCAGTGAGACTACATCATTTTTTACATTTCCAGCATTAGAAGAGCTTGAGCCTAGGCTCCACATTGTTCTCCTTACCTTGTTTGGAAGACCTGACTGGGTTCATTCGAGGCAGAAGTGCATTAGCGAGGGCTGGAGACCTGTAACATGCTGGCCACACTCCCAACTCCCAAGGGCACAGCCAATCATTTTCACAGATACCCACATAGGTGGTGCTCTAACAACTGAATTCTAATTCCAGGAAAAACTAAACCACTTCAGCAATGCACATTTTTCAAAAATAAGTCTTGTTAGCTAAATTGATGGGCTAACACTGGCTAATTAGCCATTTTCAAGAGTAGCGAAAAGGGAAAGAGGGTTGTGGTTTTCAAAACATCGCTTCTGCTCAAAGCCAATCAAAATGTGACCTCAAGCAGCGAGCGCTGCATTCAGACGGAATGGGCTAATAACAATTTCTCCAGACCTTCAAAACAGCTGTGAGATTGAGAACAATGTGGTTTTGAAGTGCTGTTAGTGTCAAAATTCATTGTCATTTTCAAGGGAGTGTAAGGGTGAAGTATTTCCATTAATCTTTCTATAAACGTGAAAGTCAGCAAAAAATACATTGGGTGTATTCTTGTAGGCCTATTTCACATAATAATATGGCAACACTGTATTTACTAGTGTTGTTCCGATACCGATACTAGTATCGGCATGGCCACCGATACGCACAAAAATGCTGGTATCGGTATCGGCGAGTACTAACAAAAAAAAAATCCGATTTTTTTTTTTTTTTTTTTTTTTTTTTTAAGTACTAAAGTTATTTTGTTTGTAAATGTTCACTTGCTGTTGCACTACTACTACTACGACTGTTTTATATCTTAAATGGATATTGCACTGATTGGCATCTGTGAGAGCCACATTTCAGGTTTTATAAGGGGTTGATTTTCTTGTCACCATACCAGGTAGACAATAAAAAAAAGTTCTATAGTATTCACTCTCTGTTGGTATTTTTTCCTGTTTTACAAAGGTTTTGAGCAGTGCCAGACTAAGTGTTA